>NW_017962980.1:1358469-1534971 GCF_001890905.1 Aspergillus aculeatus ATCC 16872
TTTTTTTTCTTTTTCCTTTTTCACGTTTCTCGCGATCAGCGCACGAGTTGTTTTGATTCTCGAGTCGTGTTTGTCATTGCCGTGGATAAAGCGACAAAGCGACAAAGCGACAAAAATACCACCACCACCAATGTTTGCCTGACTGACCGCCAGATGGAAGGGTCTCTGGGAAAGACTCGATCGCATCACCATCTGGACGGATCATGTACGCTGTGTGTTGTTGTTATACCTCAACCACCAGTTGTTTCTCCCCAGCCTAAACACGTTTGAAACCTCCTGGGATGCTCAATCCTCAAGGTGCCACAAAAGTAAACGCTCTACCCACTTCCCTTCCATCCCCCCCCTTCCCCACCGTTATCACTAAAAGGATGTACTTACTTACATACATGTGAGTACATTACCTCCACCCCATCCTGACTTACAGCGGGCGGATATGTATGTCTCTTATCCCCCCTTCCCACCCCTCCCCCATGCTGCACATCACCCAACCTCCAAATGTGGATGTCAAACATTAGGAGCGGTGAAACCTTGAGGTCTATTGATTTGATCGACAAACAGCATAGGGGGAAAGGGGAGAGGGTGCCGGTGACAAGACGAGGCGAGGCGTCTTTTTGTTTGAGCTGCAGTAAAGTAGTCAAAGCGAGCGCGACGGCCTTGAAGCTTGAAGCCTTGAAGCTTGAAGGAACAGCTGGACAGCCTTCACACACCGACAAATAGACCGCAAGATCCCGTTGCGATGCAAGACAACCCAAACTGCCAAACCACCAAGCCTGGCCATCCGATCCCCTGATTGAGGTTATCGCGGGTTCCGAGATGTAAAAAGTTGGTACATACGTTGTCGAGGAGTCAGTGTGGTGATGATGATGCTACTGCTGCTGCTGATAATGAAAAGAATGCTATTGGGACTGCTGATGGGGTCGGAGTGAGACCACCATCAATTCTACTACGGGTCCATTGGGTAGGAATTATGGATCAACTACTCCCTCGGTTCTCTTTCCCCCTCCTCCCCCTGAGCTCTGAAACATGGGCTGAAATGTAGAGGGGGCCTATCGATTGCCAGTCCTGAAGACCTGACGATGTTTCTGATCGCAATGCAATGCCATGCCATGCCGTCAGCTGTGCTATACCATTATTGTTGGTCGGTACTCCTGCCTGTTCGCTGGACTCGTGTTGTGTGAATTGTCAGCTTTATTTTGGGGGTGGCGGAGAAAATAAGTCCATGAGAGGGGGGGAACTGTGTTGATCGGAAAGATGTACGGAGTAGTGAAGTACCGGTTAAGAGCAGATAAAATATATAAAAATAATAGAAATAAAAATAAATACCTATACGGCAAAAATCACGACCCATGAGTACATCCGGAAAGCCCCATCGGTAATCTTAAAAGTTGCACCCTTGACTCATCAGTATTCTTTGACAGTTGACTTTCTTCCATTTCCACCCCCACGGCCTGGAATCCGATCCGATCTTCCCCGGGCCCGTCAACTTTTGCTGTGGAAAGAAAAACAAAAAGCTTTAGTATATAAATAAATCCGTCCCCCGAAAAAAGAGTGCCCACGGTCTGAAAAATGAAATGCGAAAAGGAAAAAGTGATAGATCCCACGCCTCAATTGACCAGAGTCGGCTGTCAGATTGATCGAGTCCACCTGCAAACGATTCATCGCGAAGACACACCCTTTCACCTTGTTCATTTTTATTTATCCAATGTACTTTTGTTGCTCTTCCCAAGAGGGAAATCGATGTCTACTGGACCAGTTACTATATCAGGATCCGTCTGTTTGGAGACTTGATCAACATCAACATCGACGTCAACATCAACAACACGACGCGTGAAGATCGTGACTTTGGTACTTCTGGGACTATTTCTAGGACTACTCTTCTTCTTCTTTCTTCTGCTACTTCTCCTCCCTGTCGACCTCCGCCTGATCGCCGCGCTTGACTTGCAGCTGGCGGAAAATTCCAAACTGGTCGCTGGACTCATTTGTTTGGTGCGATCTGATCCCGTGGGGCCCTTTTTTCCCTGAATATTTCTTCTTTCGGTCATTTCTTTTTGACCCCCCTCTTCTTTTTCTGATTTTCCCTTTTTGATTTTATTTTATTTTATTTTTTCTTTTAATCTAAAAATTAAAAGACAATAAAATAAATTAAAATCAAAGGAATAAAAAAAAAGAAAGATCCATCGCTGCCAACCCCCCTCCCTCCCCGCCTTATCTGTTGGGAGATGCAAGGGAGTCCAGACCCAAAGACGCCTCTTACCCCCGATCGATCTGGCCCTGCTTCTTTCTTCTTATACAAGTACTTTGGCTTCTTTTTGCTCATCTGCATACACCTTCACCTCTAACTCTACTCTCCGCCATTTGCTCCCAACCTGACGGAGGTGATCGTTGATCCCCCCTCCCCCCAAGCTTTATTTACTTCCCCAGCTCCTCCTCCACAAGGTCGATCATCTTCTCATTCTCCACACAATCTATATCTACTCCCCTCATCTCCCTCCTTCCTCTTCGCCACTCTCCACTCTCCACTCTATCAACATAACAACAAACACAAACAACAACACGCTCTGAATATTTCTCTGCGACCGAGAGCGTCACCTTACCTATCCGATCCTCCATTCGCAGTTCAGTACTCAACACACAGCCATGTATCCCCTACTTCCTTGGAGTCAAAACCAGTCGAGTGTGCGCTCCTCCTTAAGTGAGGCCACGACCAGCACCCAGACGGTTTCCTTCAGCTTCAGCTATGGCAGCTCCTGCTCGCCTAGCTCGTTGCCGCCTCCACCGCCTCCGTCTCCCAGCGACTCTCTGCTCGACATCACTCCCCGCAAGTGCTCATTCTCCAGCAGCTATGGAATGAACAACTCGTGTGCTTTCCCCTCCTGGCCAAACCGACCATCGCTACTCAGTGCCGATTCCGAGGGTTCGACCGCCAGTGCCTACCTGTCAGATGAGGATCTCTTTCCCAGCGGTTCCGATGTGCCTTCCGACAGCGCCATCGATGAGGAGTCCGCAGCACAGGATCCCGCCATGGACCTGACGACCGAGCAGCAGATTCAGATGCTCCGCGCTGCAGCCGATGAGGAAGCCCAGCGCGCGCGTTTCCTGGCCCAAGTACAAGCACATGCCAGAGCCCAGCAGGCGATGCGTGTAGCCCAAATGGCAGCCACCGAGCGCGAGAACGCCAAACGCAACAAGAAACGCAAGGCCCTTCCCGAGCGGAAAAGACGCACTACCTCTGGGACCAAGGCAACTATTTGCCGGGTCTAGAGACCGGAAGAGGGTGCCCGCCGGGTTTTTCTCTGTAACATCAATCTCATATCTCAGCGTTCTTGTGCATGTTTCACTCTCGATACCCCCTCTCACGGTCTGTTTTGGCGGAGATTAGGGCTGTCGCATGATCGGCGCCGATCTATCCGCAGTTATTGGGCTCTATCATATGCGATCAGCGATTCGCATCCGGGTCTTTTTCTTTTTCTTCTTCGACACCCTCTTGATTCTTTTTTTCTCAACTTTCTTTTTCTTCGCCTTCTCTGGATCTGGATTTCGGCCAGATGATCAGGCTCTTTTCTCTCCCTTCCGACCAGTCAGGCTGGATTCTCCGACAGAAATTCAGGCGTGTGAGCATCACAAGGCGCGCTGCATCCGATTATTCTCGAACGGGGATTTCCCATCCTCCGGGAACAAGGCGAAGATGACGATGACGACAGTGAGAGCCGCACGTGCGCGAGCCTGGGGTTACGCGCCGTAGCCGGCGGGCGGAATTGACAGCCTGGAGCCCGGAGTTTCCAACCACGCAGTCTGATTTGGTGCCCGAGCGCTGGCTGCCTGATTATCTAATTTCCCCTTCGCTGTCGGCGCATTTGATTGAATTCGAAAATCAAAGCAACCGCAACCCCTCCTTTCGCCTTTCGTTACTTCTTTTATCGCCCGTACTCCCCCGAAGGCTCGCACACCACCCCCTGCACGCCGGACAGGGCTTTGCACTGCTGGCTGAGCCTATCAATCCGCACGATCTCACCGCCATTGTCAGGACACGCTCTGATCGCATTACCTACCTTGCCTTGATCAAGTGAAGTGACTCATTCATTGAGAACTGACTGGCATGCGCTTTGATACTCTTTACTCGGACTTGCGGGCTTCAGTCCCCGACGACTATGCGATGAGGCGAGATAACGATCGATACCGCGCATTCCTCGATTTTATTCTAATCTCCCTATCTACAAGATTTACCTGACCACACACCACCACCACCACCACCACCACCTTCTCAACTGTTTCATTTTCTATGCGTTGTCGCGACGGTGTTGGCGGTGTCTCGCTCTTACCTCATCATCTTTTTCTTTTTCTATCTCCTTATGTTTTCCCGGTTATACCCATGGGGTTTTTCTAATGTTCCAAGTTTACTATTTTCGGGATAAGGAGCGCTACTTCCTCACTATCAGCTGGATTACCTGATTTATTGTTTTTATTTCGTTTTTTATCATCTGCCTACAAGCGTCTTTCTCTTCAAGCGTCCGTCGGATGATTAGATACCCCGTCATGTATGTATGCCTCTTTTTTACTTTTACTTTTTCTTTTTCTTTTTCTTTTTTTCGTTTTCTATTTTCGAGCCCCATACCCCCGAGCGTGTTACACAGAACAGCTCCAGCGTTACTTTGCTTGAAATTGCATAGCTCGGCGAACCATACCCTAGCGATTAATGATGCTTCTTTTTGTTTTGTTCTCTTTGCTTTGCTTTGCTTTGCTTTGCTTTGCTTTGCTTTGCTTTGCTGGATAAGATATGATAGGATAGGCAATTAGGATAGCAGACCCAGGTTGCAACTGGATAAGAAATGAAGAACTACATCATATTCGATACTTTCGTTCCTTGAATACTACTGGTAGAGATTAGATTCAAAGTAAGAAAACGAGTGATCCCACCCAGCCTCATTTTCTTCCTATAGTCGAAAAGGTTGGAGGAGCCTATCTTCGTACGCAGGCGGCGCTCGCTATCCCGCTGCTGGTTATCGAGGTATCTCGGGCGATAGCTGTGTCATTACCGAGATGTAGAATGCAGAATCGTATACCGTATCGGGGTGAGATGGAGATGTAGACGAGTAGTAGTGACTAACATTCTCCGACAACCTGAACTGATTCTACGCGCCTCCAAATCTGTGTCCAAGCTATCCCCGGCCCCCTCTCTCCCTCTATCACCGTAACAATGGCAATGACGATGAAAGAACAATAATCTAATACAAAGTGCTCTCTCGAAGGGAGTAAGGACCCGTCTAGAACCCGCGTCCCAACAACACCTCCCCGACCTCGCGCATCAACGCCTCCTCGCCCCGGAGCTCGACGATCCGCCCTTTCGCCGCAATCATCTCCCGCACCCCCATCGCCTTGCAGAGATCGACGACCTCCCCGTCCTCGGGCGCCTCGTACACCAACAAACCCAACGCGAAGAGGAGCCCGTGCACCGCCTCGCGGCTCTGGGTCTCCCGGTCGAGGGCCTCGACCAGCGAGGCGACGAGCTCGACCTGCATCTCCGTGGGGAGGGGGTCGGGCCGGCCGGCGAAGCGGGCGTTGTGGTTGTGCGCGGCGAGGTTGTAGGCGAAGGAGGCGGCGACGATGCGCAGGTTCGGGTGCGGGTCGAGGAGGGAGGTGGTCGTTAGGTTGAGGAGGAGAGGGAGGATTTGCGGGTCATTGTTTGGAGAGGACAACGACAAGAAGTGGTCGGGGTAGAGGGGGCTGGTGAAGAGGTTGCAGGCGAGTTGGCAGAGGGTGATGCGGAGGGGGTATGGGGTTGTAGCGGCGGAAGTGTTGGCCGAAGACAGCAGCGTGCGCAGGAGCTCGTGGTGCGGGTCTTCGGCGGCGAACCAGCCGGATACCCTGGGGTCGAGGAAGAGGAGTCGGACGAGGTCGACGAGGGCGAATTGGTTCTCCGGGGTGAGGGTGCCTAACGTGGTTTGGAGGTAGGGGCCGAAGGTTGGCAGGGATGTTGGTAGGGCGACGTCGGCGGCACCAGCAGAGTCAGGGCTGGTGGCGATGAAGCGACGTTGGATGAAGTCGAGGATGGAGGTCAGCGTGGAGTCGTCGGTGTGGGGGTGGAGCTTCTGTCGGAGCTTATCGAGTGGAGGGATCTTCTTGTAGGTGACGTAGTTGAGGAGCTGACGCTGGAAGCTGGGGAGATGGAGCTGGCGGTGACGGTGCGTCGGGGTGGCCATCTCCAGCAGCAGGCGCACGTTGCCGCGCAGCTGCGCCGGGTTGGCGCCGGACCACTCGTCGACCTTCTGGCCCTTGAGGAAGGTCATGAAGGTGGGCGTGGCGCGTACGCGGTATTTCGTGCTGACGTCCATCGCCGTGCTGATGTCGACTTTGATGAGGATGGCGCGGTCCCCGGCCTCCTCGGCCAATTCGTTGTACGTGGGATAGACCATCCTGCAGGGCGGACAGGTGGCGGAGGTAAAGAAGATGACAGCGCATGATTGGGAGGCGGCGGTGAGGTGCTGCTCCAGCTGGGCCAGGCTGCTTGCCATTCGGACCACGCCCTGGGCAATCGGCGGCGAGGAGGGTTCTTGGGCCGGGGTCGCTGCTGCTGCTGCTGGTCTGGAGGCGGGCGGCGCTTGAGCACCGTCTGTGCCAGTGCCTTGAGTGACACCACGCAGGGCCATCTCAATCTGTGGCTTCATCATCTGCCCAAAGGGAGTGCTCAGGAAGGTCTGCGGGAGGTTTTGGATGTGTTCCGGGATGCCCTTCCCGAGCAGAAACATGGCCAGGTCTTGGGTGAAATTGTTGCAGTTATGCAGGAAGAGATCGTAGGACTGAAAAGGGTGTTAGCTGTTGATCTGTGGGTAATGCAAGAAGCATGACACGCACGCACGCACCTCGGGCGTATAGATTTCTGCCATGGACTGAATGTATTCTTCGATCACATCCAGGGGGAGCTCCGTTTGGCCCAGATGCAGCTTCTCCATCGGCTGTCCATGGTGTGTGCTACCGGGGACAGCCGTCTGGATGCCTTGGCCGTAGTAGTACTCGACCCGATTGAGAACCAGCGAGGTGTGGTAAATGGCATCGATTTGGGTGCCAGTCAAGGGCATGGAATACTGGAGGGGGGGGATGCTTGCATTAGACACGATGCACGTGCTGCTGAGCGACATGACTTACCAATCGCGCAAGACCCTGTGGGAGAATGTGTCAGTAATTTGGACAGCACCAAGACTCAGAATCAATAAAACCACCTTGGAAAGGTCATAGACGTACAGCTCAACATCCATGATGAGTGGACTGGTTGACAGGACTCTGTGAATGGTGCTGAGGTTGTTCAATCTGCTCTTTTAAGGCGTGTAGATCGGAGCAGGCATCCTTGCGGTTACGTCAGCCGCAGGCAGTCACGAGATGGAAGGTTAAAGATTGTTGAAGACGGTGGAATATAAACGATTAAATCCGGATAAAGATCCTCAGGTCGAGACTTACAGCGTAGTCAGATGTACTAAGTAACTTGCTTAGTATGTATGTATCATGTGTCCATAAGAGACTCGGGAGAAGTGAAGAAAGACCGAAACCTGCCCTCCAACTCCTCCACCAATCAACGGCTCCCCCGCGCCCATGGCATTTCTTTGACATCATCTCCTCATCTCCTCATCTTCTCCAACTCCGATTCTACTGTAGATTCCACTTTGCGCCCACGCATTCTTTTCTCCCACCTCACATCCTCACAACATGGTAAAGCATTCCCCCTAATCCAAACTCAACTTCCGAACCAAGTTCCTAACCTATGAACACCCTCACCAGCCTCCCAAAGCCCGCAAACGCGGCCCCCCACCGACCACCGCAACCTCCTCCACCCCCGCCCCGAAACGCGCGCGACAATCCAAACTCGCCAAGGAGAACGACATCACCGCCGCCGAAGAAAGCGAGATCAAAGAAGTGTTTCACTTATTTGTTGTTGACGACGAGATCGATGAGTTCCCCAACGAGAAGGAAGGCGTGATCCCGGTGGAAGATGTGAAGAAAGCTCTTTCGTACGTACAGCGCATACAGTCCACATACCTCCAGACCGCCCCTCTCACCCCCTCCTAAACTAACCACCCAGAGCAAAAGAGCATTAGGTCTCCCCCCCACCCCCACCGAACTCCCCCCCATCCTCTCCGCCCTCGACCCCACGGACACCGGCTACGTCCCCTACGAACCGTTTCTGACCGTCGCCGCCGCCAAGCTCCGATCCCGCTCCGACGAGGCCATGGCCGCCGAGGTCGATGCGGCGTTTCGGCTCTTCACGCGCGGGGGTAGCGGGCGTAGCGGGAGCGGTGGAGGTGCAGGATCTGGTAGCATCATCACCCTGCACCATCTGCGGCGGATCGCCCGCGAACTCAAGGAGGAGGGGAACTTGGATGATCAGTTGCTGAGGGATATGATCCTCGAGGCGAATGGGGGCGCCGGGGTGGCGGCGGGTGTGACTTTGGGTCAGTTTCGGGAGGTGATGCAGCGGGCGGGGGTTTTTTGAAGCTCTCCATGGTGAGAGGGGAAGGGGATTTGTGGTGATGGATGAATGGATGGAGGGAGGGAGGGCCATAACGGGATGGTGTGGGTCTTGGTGGCTGGTTTTGATGGGTCATGAACGTGAAAGGCGATGATGATGAAGTTTATGTGGCGTTTATTTTGGGTAAAGGGCGCGAGGCAGATGTCAATACTTCGGAGTACATTGTTTATAGCGGGCGTTGAGGGTTCAAAATGGGTAGGTAGGTACAGTACTGTACAGTATATTGTCGGCGTCGCGTGCGTTGGTGGTTGTGACGACATTGTACAGAGTTATTGGATAATTGATTAACAGCGGTGCAAGATGGATGTCATGCGAACATATCACTAGATCTGGCATGCTTAGTCCCTTGTCAAGCAAGGGTTGAGTGTAATAATGTTTGAGCCCCCTAATCTCCTACCGGCCTCCTCCTAAAATACAGACATTGATGTACAGATCATACAGCTGAAGCACACACCACTAAGAGAGAAAGGAGAAAGGACAGTTTTTCAAATGAAAGAGCAAATCAAACGCCGTGGCAATGAGTTGTGCACATGGGGGGTATCACATAACGCTGATATACATTGTTTCGGGTGTCAGGCAGGATGGATCCATTAATCCACCTCCAACCCCAGCGGAGATTTCTCGCCAAGAGGTTCGACCGGCAGCGAAGCCGTGACGCTCGTTGCTTGCGACGTGTCCGAGACAGAGTCCCCCGTGGTTGATGTAGCGGACATGCTGTCAGACGGGGGCCGGCTGAATATGGACGGCGGCGAGATGTCGCCTTCTTGCGAGGCCAGTTCGTCCGTGTCCGCGCTCCCAGTCGAGCTCGGTTCCACTGCCTCGTAGAATAGCATAAAGGCACCGCCTTGGGACATGACGCTCGCTTCGCTGACCATCTGCACGTCCTCGTCGCTGAGTCGGTACCATCGCTCGGGTTTCTCCTTGTCGCCGTCCGCTTCGAGAACAGCTTCCGGTACGTGCGCCGGGAAAACCTCCGTCGGGTACTTGCGGTAGCAGATGTAATGACCATTCTCGTGGCGACCATAATGCGTGACGACAGCTCGCAGCTCGTAAAGTCGGCTTGAGGAATCGTCACCGCGACCCCGCGACAGCATCGAGATTCTAGGGTCAGTTCCCCATTGCTCTATGTCCTTGTGGGCTGGATCTTGGGTTAGCCCTCCTAGGCACCATTCGTTCAGGTCCATGGTTGTGGGGAACTTGACGGCAGCATAATTCTTTCGCAGCATCCCTGTCATTTCATCAAACATGCTGCGGTTGATGTGAACAGCCAGGCACTTAGGGGGTCGGGCAATCACGGCCTGGCGTGACTTGGTAGTCGATACCCGGTTCTTCGAAGGGATATGGCATTTTTCTGACAACGTCTTCTCCGCAAAATCTTCTTCCTCGAGGGCCTCGTCCACGGCTTGCAGACGCTCCCGGGCCGACTTCCTGAGAGCATCCGAAACCGTCTGGGACTCAGAACTCGTCGACGGGGTATCCTTTTCCTCCTCAATCTGAGACAGCAGATTCAAGAGTTGACTCCGTGTGCGCAGCAAGGTACATTTGGCACACTCCACCCCCTCGATTGGCTCCAAATGCATATACTGATGAAGACACTCCCGGATGTCGTACTCGAAGTTGGGCCCAAGAGGCACCGTCAAGCAGTTAAACGGGATCAAAGACAGGCCCTCGGTCCACCCACATTGTATACAGCCGACTCGCTGCGCGAGAAGGCCCTCCAACGGGTTTTCCACGAGCTGGGGTTCCGCGACCGACCGCAGATCTACAGCACGATCCGCCTGCATCGACCCTCGATCCCCAGTGCCGATGACATGTTCCTGCGGCCCAGCCATTTTCAGGCCGAGGTTGCGCGTCTGCCGCCGCGTCGCTTGCCGCACCTCGAGGTCCAACTGATCCACCACCTTCGCAAAGTATTCCTGTGCATCCTGCTGCTGCCAGCTGCTCATCGACTTCAGATCCGGCGGCGTCCAGAGTCGCTGTCCGTAGCTTTCCGCACTGTTCAGCCGCTCGATGATCTCCTTGAGGGCATGGTGGGTGGAAAACGAGGACCGCTGGCCCAGTCGCTCGAGATTCCTGTCCAGAAACTCCTCCAGCGAGTGGAGGGATGCCAATCCCTGGATGATGCTGTTCTGGTAGCACGAGTTGTCCCAGTTGCCCAGACCGGGTGGAAAGTTGTCCCTGCCGCTCAGGAGCGACGTGCTGAAGCCCGAGAAGGTCGACGCGCGAGGCAGGAGGGCGGAGAGGAATCCATTATCGAGGCCGAAAATCCGTCTCATCGCTTCGCTCTTCGCTTCGAAGCTCATCGACGTCGACGAGGAGGAGTCCACTGGGTCAAGTCCCGTGGAGTCGAGAGCGGCGACCAGTCGCGACGGGGTCAAGCGGACGGTCAAATTCCACGCGAAATGGGCTAGCGAGAAGGGAAGAAAGCCAAAATAGTTGAGGATAAAGTATACAGATATGATGGTCACCAGTACGCCGGCTGTGAAATTGGAGTGGCCGTGCAAATGCTGGAAAGTGGTATCATAGTTGCTGTAATGCACGCTGCTGAAGGGTCTCTGAGTGGAGAAGTCAATCCCCTCTCTGCGAGCGTTCATGGCTGATGAGAGAAAGTCAAAAGCTGCGGCATGGGGACCGAGCTATAAGCATATCGATGTAAGCAGTAAAGGTAACTGGAGCCAAGGGTAAAGACAGGTAGGATGGTCTGATGCGTGATGCGAAGACAAAAAGACAGTCAGCCAGTGCGTGCAGAATGGATGGCGGCCGAACAAGCCGCGCCGCAAGGCCGATTGCGCGTTGGGTCACTACCGCCACCCGGAAAAGGTTTTATCGATAGGCAAGAAAGGAAAGAAAGTCTCCGTCCGTCTCCACAACAATTTATTCCCATCGCTCGGGCTCACTCGGTATTCTCTGCTGTGTGTGTGCACCATGGCGAAGTCGAGACGTAAGTGTATTACTTGTTGCGCTTCAAGGGCTTTGAAAAAGCTATGGTTCATTTTTAACGTTATCGCATTACTACAGCCCAGTCCAAACATTCCCGTGCTGCCCGCCGGGCAGCTTCTCCCAGTCTCGATCTCGATAAATCGTTGACCACCCTCCCTCGGGCGGAAGAAACCACAGTGCAACGTGAATCCATTCTGGCCGATCGAGCAAATGCTGGCGTCTCTAAGAAGAAGTCCAAGTCGAAGCCTTTGACTAAAGCGCAGCGCGCAAGGCAGCAGAAAGGAATGGAGAGAGCAGAAGCGGTCATGGATCAGCTCGAGAGCAAAGTCAACCGAAGTGTCAACCGCGCTAAAGTTGTCAAAGCTCGTAGGGTATGTGCTCAACATATTGTTCATGACTCCTTGCGCACGATCTCTGACATGCAATAAATCTAGGGCGAATGGGAGGATCTGAACCGCAAGGCGTCGAAGACCATGTTCCAAACTCTTGCCGATGAGGCCGACGACCTCGACGACATGATGGATGACTCGGCCCCTGCTAAGAAAAGCAAGCCTGCAAAGCAAGCGAGCTTTGGCGTTCAGAACCCGGTCGCCGATCAACATGCTGACAACGATGAGGATGACGAGATCACTTGAACCAGTTTCGTAGGAGAAAGTTTTGGGGTTGCACCAAATCTTTATTTCCTGGGCCTCAGCTGGTTGATCATCCGGTCGATCTCGGCGGCGGCTGGTCCGGACGCCCGGGTCTGCAGGAGCTCGAGGGCATTCAGATTTTTTGCCCGGAAGGCTTCCTCGCCTGCTTTGGCAATCATCCCACACTTCACCCACATTTCCACTTTTTCGTCTGCGGGCAGGTTGGTGCATTTGGGGACAAATACTGAGGCGAGCTTCGTGTTCCCTGCTCCCAGGATTTCATTGTAAAAAGGCTATTATGAGTATTGTGAGTATATGCATGCTTCAAGAACGCAGAGTCCTGGATTCGTCTTACCTCCCACCCTATGGGGGATTTCTTGATTTTACCGATATCTTCCAATTCGCCCCAGTCTCGCTTAGCGACTAGAGCTCTCAATCTCAACCACCAGAATGTTTTCTCTGGCATCTTAAATTCACTCTGGAGCTTCTGTGCTCTTTTGCCGTAACCTGATCGGATCAACCTAAATATCGTTTCGTTCAAGCTTAAGCCTAGAAACTCGGTCCTGTCAGCAAGATCCTTGTCCAACGCTTCCTGCACTTTCAAAAGCTGTGAGGCTTCGGAGAGTAGTTTCTGCTGCAGGACCACCGAAGGATCTTTCGAGTCTGACAACAGACGGGTTGCCAGGTGAAGCCTTTCCGTCTTCCGCGGCAAGTCCGTCTCGTTCAAAGCCTCCGAAAGAAGTACGTTCGAGCCATCAATCGGGCGATCATCTTGGTAGAACAGGTCTTTAAGCAACTCTGTGTCCTGTGAGCGGGCATTTGTTTCCACTAGAGCAGATGCCATAGGACGGGTGTTGATTGTTCGAAAAAAGCTCGCCAGGGGAAGCTTTGCCTTGAGGTGTAGAAGAACATAGTTCACTAGATCGACGTCTCCACTCTCAATTGCCTTGTCCAGGGCAATCTCATCCTCTTCCATATTCAACAGTAGCGGAACCTGCTTACCGGCCCGCGGTTCGTGGTTCAGTAATTGTGTTGCGAGCTGCACGCGCCCTTCGTCGTAAGCCGTCTGAGCAATCAACTCAAACGATATGCCTGGCTTTCCATCTAACCTCTGAACAATAAGCTTACATACGGCTTCGTCATCTCCCGTGGCGACTTTGACTTTCTGGCTTGCCCAATGAACGTAAATCTTGTCCGCGGCAAGTTCGAGGTATTCGGAAATTCGGATTGCCAAAAGGTACTCATGTCTGTTCACTAAACGTTCAATGAGTCGCTCAGGCGTGAGGCGCATGTACTGCTCGTAAGAGATAGGCAATCCGATCTGATAGTCTCTCACTGCTTTCAAGACTCGCAGTTTCTCCGTCATTTCCACGAATTCGTCGCTGTTGTATAAGTCAAGCACCGATTTTCCGAAAGAGGCTGCCTTCAATAGACGCTTTTGCCAGTGTGTATCGAATTCCTGGCCCGCCGCTTTGACGCAGGTGTCAACTGCCTCGGGCAAACTCGGGCGAATGCGTTGGATGTTTTCATCGGCTTTTGGAGACTTTTTCTCTAGCAAGTCTACAGAATCCAAGAGCACTGATGCCGGGGAAGTAGAACCAAGCCGGAAGATGGCTTCCGTCACATCTGACCCAGGGTCTCAGTGGCTATCACCGCGAGGGTATGGAAATACATACCAGTAACTTTATGCAAGAATTCGCATGTATCGTTGGTGATGAGTCGTACACCATCAAATTCCGGTATAACATGAACTGTCCCATCATAATAATACCTGTACTGATTGGCATCACCGGAGGAAATACAGGAAAAGGTGACTTATGACGTACCTAGCAGCAACTCCATTCGGTCCGATGAGATGCACCTCGTCCTCCCATGCGATAACAACAGCGTCATCTCCACACCAATCGACAGTTCTGGGTGTCACTCGGGACTCCGGGTCATATTCACTGTACTTGCTTTGGAAGTCGCTACTCACCACCCAGACTTTACCTTCCGCTGTGATAAGTGCGACGAATCGCCCGGTTGGTGAGACGCTCGCATGCTTGAACGGGCCATTCTGGAGGACTTTGTCCTCCGCCTCTGTGGGGTCGACCAAGTATACGGTCTTGTCAACAGCCAACAGAACTTCGACTGAGCGGGAGAGCGTGTACGCCGGGGGTATCAAGGACCAGGACGATACCTCTCCTTCTGGACAAGGGGCCAAGAGCCGGGGACGAGGCTCGTCGTAATTTGACACGGCCACGAGCTGATTGTTCGAAAGCAAAGCCACAAATCCGGATGTCCAGAAACGGCAACCCCTTACACCGTATTCCTCAGCCCCCTGAACCGAGGTCAGGGTTGAACACAGCTCAGACCATCGACGCTGGGGAGACTCACATTGCCGAGAGAAAAGGAAGTAAAATCGCCATGGAGCCCAAAGTAACGTCGGACAGTACCATCTTCAGTAATGACCAAAAGCTCCTCTCTATCAGACCATCCGAGGCCCCGGATCGTGCCAAATTCCCACTGTGGGAAGAATTAGGGAAGTCCAGCCCCTGGTCAAGAGAAGGGAGGGATGCTTACATTCAGACGGTTGATTAGCTTTCCGGAGCACGAATAGATGTCAATACTCGACTTGGTGGTTTGAGCATCACGGAACCGATATGGCTTGCTTTCATCGCGATGCAGTGCTGTTGAGGGTCAATGTATGATAAGTATGGAGTCGTGGTTTACGGCAGCAAGACATGTCCTTACCGATAGCTCCTCCATATGGAGCGCCAGCGATGATGTAGTTCTCCAATTCGATGTCTTCATCGAAGATGGCATCATAGATGGGAACCTTGCGATAGAAACTATCACCCAGTCTCTCCCAATTGGCCAAAGGATTAGATGGTGCCATTGACAGCGTGGTCAAGAGACTGAGGACAGCCCGAGAGAGTGATAACAATGAACAATGCAATGAATGATGTTCGTCGGGGGTCCTTCCGGAAAGCAGCCGCAGTCGGGCGGGCAAAGCTGCTAACCCGATTGGGTTATGCAACTAAGTGACCGACAACTGGTCAAGTTGGATCCATCGATGCATCCCAGGCTGCCTCAGGCTTTGAATACACTTCTCCCTCCCCTAAACCATTAAGATGCTGCAGCCCATGATGCCTGCGCATGCAAAGTACGATGGATCATAACGTGGAGATCCGCAATCTAGCATTGGAGTTATCCGACCTGGAGGTCGCTCTGTTTCTATGTCTTGCAGTCCACGAGCATTGTCGAGTCGAGACGGCCGACACCAATGTTCATGACGTTGCTAAAGAGCTCGCCCTGGTGAATGTCAAACTACTCTCCATTCTCAATCCCTTTGGCTAATGTGTAAGGCACCAGATCTGCTCCAACACTTTCAGACTGACTCAGGTTACCGTCGATTGTTCCTGCGCGACCACGTTTGACACATTCCTCTCAGAAATATCTACACCGCAGAGCGGGAATGGTCGGACAAAACCGTCAAGGTCTCCTGGACAAACGTTCCAGATCCCCAATGTCATCATAGCGAAGAACTTCAACCACGTCGGAGACGAGATTCAACGCTCAGTGCTCGAGGTCAGCCAGAACCAATCGCTACTTACCACAAATTGTTCTCTACCTAACGTTCAATTCCATTAGTTGATGCGCTCGAAGCGACTGTCCCTGCAGACTGGGACCTGGGAAACACCAACAGACTTCCTCTTTGTGCCATTAATAGCGCGCACGGGGGAACGAGACCAACCCTCATTGAATTCTCATTTGGTTTGGCATCCCTACCATACCGTACTTGTCTCTTTTCACTGCTAGCTAATACGTACCCAGAATGACCACCTCTTCATCTCCCACTACCAGGACCCCGAGGACGGCTACGTCTATCTCGAGGAAGACACCGACTGGCTCTCGGAGGGACAAGTATCTGCATCCTCGGTGATCCGCAAATCCGAAGCCCAACAGGAAAAAGGTCATCCACACATAGATCGTGAGGTATGTTCATTCCCCCTTCCCCCAACCGGGAACTCAGTTGACGCGAACTCCGCAGCTATTGGACAAAGCCCAGCGATCCAGCGAAACTGTCACCGTAGGGGCAGACATCACCCGCTACCAGCAAGATATTGTCGTCTTTCTGCGGCTCAGTCGCGCAGTGGCCGGTGGCATCTCCACGCGTTCGAACCTGCATTTCAAGGCGTTCTCCAGGTTAGTGCTTCTCCCCGTTGCCTGTTATGATAGCACGAGGAAGGATATCCCGATCTTACTGTCATCGCGGCAGGTTACTTGCCGTCTTGCATGGCCTGGACTTCGTCACCCCCTCGATTGTAGCGTTAGCGGCGAAAAAGGTCTTCCGTCATCGCATCGTTGTGGCCAGGCCCGCGGACGACCGAAGCTTGCAGTATGGGAGTGGCCTGGGGGCCGTGGCCAAGGTGCTGGAGTATGCGAACCCTGATACGATCTTGGAAGGAGTACTTACGTTAGAGGCGCCATTGTGATTCTCCCAAGCGGTGTCCTCTCCCGGAGCGTTCGATAGGAGTCATGAAGCTGGATCGATATTCTCCACTGTTAGGCTAGAGCTCTTCCATCACGGACCCAAGTGTCGATGCCCGCCTCTAACCTGTCTGTTCCGATTTTTCTGCTCTTCCGCTGTTCCTTGCTTGTGGCTGAAATTGAGTGCCTCCTTTTGATGACTATGTCTCGCAGATGATCATGATCTCAGCACGGCCTACCCAAGCATTGTAGCGGCATGTTATCTCTATGCTTGTCGCTGATCCCTTGTTCTTCGAATTAGGCTGGGCGTTGACTTTCTCTCCGCTTTTGAATATCATATTCAGTTTCATATAACATAACTTCATAAATGTACACATATTTTATGTACTGTACGTGGCTCCAAATGGCTTATGTGCGTCACTCGTCGCCAGAACCCAACAGAATCATAAAAAAAGAAATCCTGTACTACCCACAACTCCCAACGAGAGAGAAGTTTCTGCCAGCAAGCCCCCGCTCAATCCTATCCTCCTCCTCCTCCTCCTCCTCCTCCTCCTCCTCCTCCTCCTCCTGCTCCTCCTCCTCCTCCTCCTCCACCCGGCCCGATACACCCACTCAAACCCAACCCTCAAGCACATTATAAGTCCGGAGTGCTCTATCCTGCAGCACTCATCACCGCATCTCTCCTTAAGAACATTTCAGGCAGGACAAACCCGGTGATCCCAGCATCGCCGCCAGCCGGGGGGTCAGCTCCGACGACATTGTTCGATCCCTCGACGTCAAGAAAAGCCATCGTCTTGCGCCATTCGTCCAAGACGACGTCGACCTCGGTCTTGGCGTCTCCAACGATGGCGTCCATCTTAATGTCGTTGCGATCATACCCGAACGGATCCTCGAGCTGCGAGCCGATGCCTTCGATGCCGTACAGCGTGAAGATCACCAGGCTGACCATCGGGATGGTCCACCAGCCCATGTCGTCAACCATGCCGAAGGGGAGAACGCAGCCGAACAGGGCGAGGACCTGTTTCTGATGGATTCTGGATGTGCAAGAAGACCATGAATCAGTGGAGGCAGTGAAAACAAGAGGTGTTCTTGATTGGAGACAAGCGGCATGGAAATACCATCCGGAAGAAGTTTTAAGGTAGAACTCACAGGTGTGCAACGGGGATAGGCGTGAGCTTGATCGTCTCCATTCGGCCATAGGCGTCGGTCAGTGTGTTCAGCTGCGCCTGCATCTGACTTGCCCCGGGGGCATGGAACCAGCCGCGCTCGACCCCACGCTTGATGAACTGATCGACGAAAAAAGTCAGCTGATAGGGGAGCCCCAGCCCCCCGTCCTCATGGCCCTCCAGTCCCGCGGGCAGGAGGCTGGCATAGTCCGGATTGAAATCCGTGTCCCCATTCTCCGCGACGTCATTGCCCAAAGCCCAGGCGGCGCCCCACTCGGCGCGGAGATGGTTCTTGACGGCAAACGGGATGGCCATCAGGATGCGGATCGTCCGCTCGATGTCCTGCTTCTCTGCCGTCGTTGGGGCGCCCCGGGGGCTGTACCCATTCGTGATGATGGTCCGCACCAGGTTCCGGACACAGGTGTTGATGGTATTCATGCCATTGCGCCCATCCCAGAATCGGTTGTAGGATGTCTGGTTGCGGAAGACTAACATGAGGCCGACGACAATGGACAGAGATGGGATCTGTCGTTTGTTTTCGTTGGTAT
The DNA here is from genome assembly GCF_001890905.1 of Aspergillus aculeatus ATCC 16872. Taxonomy (NCBI): domain Eukaryota; kingdom Fungi; phylum Ascomycota; class Eurotiomycetes; order Eurotiales; family Aspergillaceae; genus Aspergillus; species Aspergillus aculeatus. The sequence continues at coordinate 1,376,744 of NW_017962980.1, forward strand.
CGTAGCGATGATCTGCGGCCCGCTTTGATTGCAGGACAAGAACAATGAAAGAGAAGGATAACTCACGATGCTACTCGGAAGGCCGACGGTGTCAAAGACATCCTTGTCTAACCATACCACGAAAGCTGTAAACAAAGCGTGCAGGAAGACTGGCACTATAATGGCTGCATGAATAGCGCCTTTGATGAACCGGAACACGAGAGGCCATCTGGAATCACGTTAATATGAGCAAAAGAAGAAGAAGATCGAACACGGGCCTTCTTGGTTTGTGCCTGGTGGACAAAAGGTGGGGATGGGTTCCATGGCGATAATGATGAGCATTATTGAGAAACATGGTATTCCGACGGCTCAAGGCCGGTGTGGACGGATTGCTGAGACCCAACCGCATATTGCCCCTGCAGTATACGAATGCACGGTGATTTACCGGAAGCTCCTTATGCTGTGGCTTTGTTTTTTTGTTTTCTGATGTCAAGGAAGGGAAGAAGAGAATGAACAAAGAGCGGTCTGCAACTAGGGAATTGTTTAGGCTGATCTGGATCTTATCAGATAACAAAAAAGCCACCCACCGCACATCAACTCCACAGTCTTTCTTCACTATCAGTCAACCTCCGCCAAAGTGGGGACAGAATAAAGGCATCAAAGCGTGCAACACTTCTTTATCCCAGACACTTAGCAGCGATGTGAATGCCGGAGTTTATCTCAATCTATTGCTCTACATGCCAAGATCGGACTGACCGATCGTCTCGCCTCGCGTGACATGCGTATAAATTGACCTCTGCAACCCCCTCTCTCGAGATGCAATCTCATCTCCACAACAGCACTTCAATAGCCGACATTTCTCCGTGGTTACTGTATAGTCACTACCAAGACTTATCAGCTACTACTACTACTACTACTATCTCTCTATCGTGTTGGAACCTCATCGTCCAAGATGTCCTCCATCTACGGCACTTACAAAGGATGGTATCTCCCGGGATTCGAATCGGACGAGTCTTTGGAGCACAAAAAGATCGAGCAGCAGATGGACGAAACGGAAACATCTGCTTCGAACGAAGAAGCCTGCGCATTCAAGTACACCGGGCAGACGGTGAACAAAGCGTTCGTTGGGAAGGTGACGCAGCTTCTGGTGGGCAATGGAATCCCCAACTTTCTCTTCGGTGACATGATGCTCCGTTTCTTTGGATGTGAGACTGACGTGCTCAGCATCAATCTCTCGATTCCGGATGAGCTCCTGGACGAGGCGGCCCGAGTCTTGCGCCAGGCAGGCTTTTATGACGGTCCCATCGAGCCCTTTGATGTCGAGGAAACCCAGTGTTTCCTAGATTCCCGATCGCACCGATTGCACGGGGAGCAGCGACCTTCCCTCGCCTGGGGGTGCCGATACTTCGACGACCACGAGTACTACCGACACTCGGGAGCTTGGTGGCTGCCTACACATGTGTTCCATCTCAGCCGCACACCCGGCCGGCTAGGTCACGTTGATCTCAACCTCTTCATGCACTCGCGCTACTTTTGGGACCTGCCGGTTCCTATCCTGGCGCCTGCCGAGGATGACCAAAACTCCTACGTTCTGTCAACCGACCGCCGCCTTCCAAGACCGGTTTGCTTCGGCCCCAGTCGCCATGCGGTCAAGATGATTTCGCCCGCTCGTCTAGTCGAAGCCCTGATTCTCCTTACCTACCGCGATCTACATCTACCGCGTCAACGCTGGCTCTGCGATTGGCACAACGATCTTTTCGTGATCTTCAAGATGGTCAGTGGATGGAAATGGCCTGAGGAGGACCCTAGCCATACTGGGTATCTCGAATTCACCAGGGCCGATACCCACGTAAGACCCATTCGCTTGGATGGCCGGCGCCTGCACAGGCGAAGCGAGGTGACGGGTCTGGATCCGAGATGGCTTCGACTGGCAGCCTTTCAGTCACCGTTTCAACAATACTTCGAATCGCTGTTCGAGACGGCGCAACTGCCACCTAGTTCCTTCCTACGCACGCCGCCACCCATGCCCACACCAAGCGAAGAAGAGAAAGAAATAGCGGAATGGGAGAAGAGAATGGAGGAGGCGCAACCCCAACCCATCCTCCCTGATGAGGCATGCGATGAACCGACGGAAGCAGAATGGGAAGAAGAGGAGAAGAGCATGCGGGCACGGCGCCTGAGGTCTGACGGCGTCATGGTGGGGCCTCTATTGGAGTCTCGCGACAGCAAGGCCATGGACGACTTTGCTCAGCGCCTGGCAGGGGCGTGGCTCTTGCCCGAGAGTCCTTTCGATGCATTCAATCCCAAGATCAAGCGCCTCGAACCTGATGTGCCAACCACCTGGCCTTTGCGGGATGGCTTTCGGTAAACAGCCCCTGGTCTACCGTTTCGTATTGTTTGTGGCCAGTGTTCCACTTTTCTTAAGTTAATTGATGATCCAAATCCAATAAAAACATTTGTACCAACTAATCAACAGTTCATTTGTCTCTTCCATCGACTTGTCGGTCGGATCCTGGATTTCTCGACCGGTCGGCATCGTGCAAGGTGAATGGAAACGACATGCCGAGAATAAATGTGGACATAACTCAGACCTCCTCCCTTGAAAACCCACGACATAACTGACAACACGCCTACACGCCTTGATCATTTGAAAATCCACCTCCCCACCTCCCTTCCCTTTATATTAACAATCATTTGCGGGCTTCGATCAATTCTCAAGCGACCGACGACGACATTTGATCACGTGTTCGAGCCTTCTCTGGGTGGAAAGGCGCCCCCACAGCCCACAGCCAGCCCAAGCATTCTCAATCAATGTTCAATTTCCACTTCAGCTCTTTTCTGCCCTCGGGGCCTCTCCAGCTCAGAAGCTCTTGAAGCTTACCGATACAGGAGAATAGAGACCGTTTGTGGTAGGTCATCCATCGAAGTCGATCTACGTCACGTACCCGCACACCCCGCTGCGTATTTCTGTGATGGGATGCGAGAGCATCCAACAGAGCCTCGACCTCCTCCGCGATTGTGCGACTATTTTCCCCGGGGAGCAAACATCCCTTCGTACACCGAGCGACCATGATCGTCAGGGATGTTTCTGCAGATGCATATGGAACCATGTCCACATCGAGAATATCGTATAGGTGGCGCATGTCTCCAATCATTTGTCTTGCTAGCGGAGCGGGGAGGTAGTAGTTCGTCTGTGATTGTGGACGAGGCGTTGTGAGAAAATGGAATTTGATCCGTGTATGTTGGTATCTCAACTGGCCGTTTTCAATGCGGAAGTCGGTGGGCCGTAACTGGACCAACAGCCTCTTGAACCTCCGGTCCACGTTTCGAAGATCGTGGTTGTCATCATTCTCACGTTGCTCAAATAGGATTTCCACTGCGTACCGCTGCGGAAGCTGTCAGTAACGGGCGGCCGCGAAGAAGTGGCAGCTGCAGTGAGGTTTGAACTAACATCATCGTTCTCCATTGTCCTAAGGAGAGGGTCGAGGATTGATTCTATGCCAGGACGTTGCCGACCTATGGCCAGATGTCCAATGATGACTAGTCTATAATCCTCGATGTCAGGGATATCTTGAAGACACTCAAGCACATATTGAGCCACGTCATCCAAATGTTTCACTCTCATGATGATAATCTCGAACAGAAAGGCACAGCTCGAATGAGGATGTAAGCGCGGTTGCAAGCAATGATGATCTTAAGCATGATGAAGGACCGGGGAGAACATTTGAGGCTTTATAACTTTTGGTATTCTTGGAGGGAAAAAACCATAGAAGACCAGAGAATGCCCGGATACGGCCTGATCTGGCCTTCAGTACCTGTCCTTCGCGCATGGTCATTGTCTGACGCAATTCTCGTGATGGCATGGCCGTAAGTTGGCCGTTTGCTGCAGCATCCGAGACATAAGCCCAAGTGTTTGATACCCATCCATCGCCCGATCCTGATGACATCCGGAAGAAGCAAACGGATATTCGGCGTTCCCCTGCTTCAGGAGCAATGTGATTGGATATGGCGGAGTCGGCAAGATCACTGAAGGTATTCATTCCATGTAGTGGCTCTTTACCCCGCCCAAAAAGGGATTCTGAATAGTTGTAAGGCACCGGTGTGTGTTTCTCCCAGCGCATAATGGGTCTCCACTATACCGTTATTGCCGGTTCTGAAGGTCGGACCATGGTCAGAGACTGTCATCAGACTAACTGAAGACTAATACCAGCTGCTTACCTGTATGTTTCATTCTGCTTCTATGGATGATAGCAAAGAGTATGTTGACTGGCTTGGACCGAGGCAATGTCCAGAAGGCTGGACACCACACTGCTAGCAACCCGAGGCTAAGGCGATACACGAGAAACTCTGTGGAAGAGACAGTATGGGACGTGATGAATTTGAGTCTGTGGTAGGTAATTGCTGGGCTTTGATTGAGTTGGCCGTGATCAGTCCGGGATTGTCGGGCGTTGAGAGACAGATGATCGCAGGAAGCAACAAGCATACCAGACTTCGCGGTTTCGTTTGGCTTAGGAGCTACCAATGAGGTTTTCGAGCTCCCTAGGATTAACAGATCCCGGTCTAAACTGGTCTGAGTATACCTTTCGCCATCGTGTTCCGGACATCCTAGGGAGCCATGTCACTCTTGAAGACGCATGTCTCTATCCAGTCGTGCTGGTGGCTGGGAGTGGGCTCGAGATGAGCGTTGAACAAGATCTCACTTGTTTCAAAGTAATATGCCTGATTGATGTTCAATGTTCAGGCCTTTGGCGTTGGATGTTTCATGTGTTGTCTTGTGATACATACTTCTGAAAGCGTTTGTCCAGGCATCCCAGGATGCGGTGAGTGAACTTTGGGGAACACTTCTGGTTGAACATGCGAGAACACAAAGAGGAAGAGACGAAAATAGAGAAAGGTGAGGGGAATTAACCAAGGAAGAATCCGGGAGAGCCTGTAGGGCATTTACGTGACGAGCCCTGGTGCTTGAATCCATCTCTGCAGCTCTGGCCTAGACAATTTGCGTTAACAGCCTGCTGTGAACATCCCTGTCGGCGAAATCGAATCTCTGTCCTTCTGGAGGGTCTGTATGAAGGGTATTGTGTGTCTCGGGATTGCACATGTGTGACTACAACCAGCAGTAATAGTCGAATGTTGTCCTCTCAACCAGGACAATGAATCTTCTAATTGGGCTTCCTGCCAGCAGTCCCAGTTGAGGTGATCAGTCAAAGTGAGAAGTAACCCATGGTCCAATCAATTGCCGTCCAGTCCGCCTTTTGACCACCATGATGAGATCTCGTCACCTTCCTGAGTAGTTTGATGATCTTGCATCATGCTGCCAACCAGAGAAACTGGCATGCGTTGGAAGTATTCACTATGGTTGGGGGTTAGGACAATCAGTGATGTAAGCAGGCAAGGTGATGACTATGGATGCCTGTAGGATATGAATTCATGATCGACAAGTAGGGTATTGTACAGAGTAAAGGGATATAATTAGAATTGCTTGTGGTTTGATGAAGATCTTCAGGATGACCTATGGTTCCGTGGTGGTGAAGCTCGGAGAGTGGCCGTTGAGAAAGGTAATGACTAAGCGAAAGACGCCTTACCTGGTTCAGATTAGGTTCCAGATGGAGTTTGCACGGATCGGGAAAGGTGCAGTGGAGTGGCTTTCCCGCAGCATCACCCAATTAAAAAGTGTCCCCCGCAAATGCCAGACATCTCGCACCAATCACCAGACTCAATGAATACGCCGCCGACATCAAGGGCCGGCTGGGCTGAGGTCATGATCGGCAATGCGCAACCGGCTTTTTGATGGCCAGCCTTACTACTAGACTATACTCATACGTAGTGAGAGTTGACCCTTTGGTCCCTTACTAACGAGTCTGCTAAGCTGATTTCTCCTACGCACCCTACCTAGTTTAAGCTGTCCCTGCCCCACACGTAATTGCTCCAGATTCCAGACGTATGGTTGCCCAGACCAGATACTCCATCTCAACTGGACAGACGGATCCCCCTCCCCCTTTCCCGCGGCGGGTCGAGGCTTGCCTGAGTGTTTAATTCTGGACGGGATGATAGACATGCAAAACTGCCTGGTATCGACCAGAACCTGCCGATCTAGGGCTGACCATCGATTAACACATCACGACGTCATGTCCTCGCCGGCCTCTAGTGAATTCACGAGTCAAACAAACAGTTGTACCAAGGCTCGATTCGTAAAGGTGGTGCGTGGTATATACCAGCCTAAATAACTACGTAGCCTTACGTCATATGTCCTGTCCACCTCGTATCTTCCCCCCAGGCAACAAGCTATATAACCCTCTCAAATTCAGCTCGAATCCATCTCCAGATCATCTACAACTATCCAACTATCACAACAACCACTACAACCAAAGCAACATCCAACAAACACCAACCACATTCTTCTACATCACTTCTCTGCATCTATTCAATTGAAATCATCCATCATGTCGAACATCATCCACAAGGTCAAGGACGTGGTCACCGGTCACCACCACGAGAACAAGACCGAGAACACTTCCTCCGACAACCACGGTCCTCACAACTCCAAGATGGCCAACAAGTTGGACCCTCGCGTCGACAGTGATGCTGGTAAGTACACAGCAAAACTTTTCGGAGAAAGATTTCCTGCTAACGTGCCATTCTCAAGACAACCGTGCTCGCCACGAAGCCATGGGCGGTGCCCAGGGCCCTCACGAGTCCAACATGGCCAACAAGGCTGACCCTCGCGTCGACTCTGACCGTGACCACCGCGCTCACCCCACTTCCACTACCACCGGAGCTGGCTACGGTGGCAGCACTACTGCTGGTGGCTACAGCGGCAGCACCAACGCTGGTCCTCACAGCTCCAACATGGCGAACAAGGCCGACCCCCGTGTTGACTCTGACCGCGACAACCGTGCTCGCCACGAAGCTATCGGCGGAGCTCAGGGCCCTCACTCTTCCAGCATGGCCAACAAGATGGACCCCCGCGTCGACTCGGACCGTGACAACCGTGCTGCTCACCACTCTACCACCTCTACTGGCGCTGGCTTCGGCAGCAGCACTACTGGCACTGGTTACGGCAGCAGCACTACTGCTGGTGGCTACAGCGGCAGCACCAACGCTGGTCCTCACAGCTCTAACTTGATGAACAAGGCCGACCCTCGCGTTGATTCTGATCGCGACAACCGTGCTCGCCACGAAGCTCTCGGCGGCGCCCAGGGCCCTCACTCTTCCAGCATGGCCAACAAGATGGACCCCCGCGTCGACTCGGACCGTGACAACCGTGCTGCTCACCACCACTCCACCACCTCGACCGGCGCTGCCTACGGCGGAGCCCCCACCGGTCCCGGCGCCTACGGTTCTTCCACCGGTGCCGCAGGCTACGGTGCCGGCCCGACCAGCTCCACCACCACCACCGGCTTCGGCGGCGGCAGCACCAACGCCGGCCCCCACAGCTCCAACCTGATGAACAAGGCTGACCCCCGCATCGACTCCGACCTCGACAACCGCGCCCGTCACCAGGGTATGGCCAGCAGCAGCTACAACGCTGGAACCACCGCCGGCCCCCACCGCTCTGACATGGCCAACAAGATGGATCCCCGCGTGGACTCCGACTTGGACAACCGTGGTACCCTTGGTACTCAGCGTGGGTTCTAAGTTGTTCCAGCAAGAGAGACACTTAGAGACATGCAAAGACATAAAGAAGAGGGGAAGTTGGGGAAAAGTTGAAGAAATCGCTTTATCTCTCGATCCCTTCATTTGTGTTTTCACCTAATGATGCTGTTATGACCCGTTGATATGCCCGCCTACGTGCGCTTGCTTTGTTACCACTGTTGCTCTTGTTTGATACCAAGCAAGTTTAATGATGCCCCTCTGTTTCTCTTTCCTTACCATGTACTTTATCAAGCTTGATATGCTATCAACTGAATCAAATATCCAAGATAAAAAAAAGCTTCTGTTTCTTTCGTAGTAGTCTCTTCGACGGAGTTCAAAACAAGTGGTTTTTTGAATCATCTCTGAATAAGCCCGAACCCACACACCCTTGGTAAATATGGTAGATGTTACTAGGTAGATACCAGGGGCCACACCCCTTCTCCTTCCTCTCGCCCATCCCCATATTCCAAGATTCCGGGATCTTGGATGTGGTATGTATGCATGACTTCATCACCCCTCCCCTCCTTCCCCTCAAACCCTAGTCGTATTGAATATGGCATGCAATACAGGTTGAAATTAGGTGGGTGGGGTTTAGGACTCATGCAACGGCCTCTACTTAAACTTCCTTCCCTTCCCCTCTCCTTCTTCTATTTATATTATTTCTTACTGTGCGGCATGCTCCTGTTGCAAGCAGAAAAAAATTTACTAATTCTAATTATATTATCTAAACTAATATATTCTTTTTAATAGAAAAGAATAGAAGTATAAAGAAGAACTAAGCGCAGGATATACAGACTAAAAGTTAAATATATTTAATAATATTTAATATCTCTGTGCAGGTCTTATAAAATAGACGCGAAGATCGAACTTAAAACAGAACGTTAAGTTATATAGAAACTTAGCGAATAAAGTACTGTACTGTGCTGTGCTGTGGATGGCTAGGATTCAGGACTCGGTGGGTGGTGGGTACGGGTAAGTAAGACCTGCGGTTCGGCCAGGCCACCATGAGGCTGGCGCCCTTTCCTTGCGTATATCTTTAGATCTGGACTGCGTGGGCCATGGGTAGATGCATCATGCGCGTAAGAGATTATCTCGCTCCGCTGCAGACAAACAGGTGAAACTGGTTCTTAGCTGGGGCGAGTGAGACATGTTACGCAGACTTTGTGCGACCTTCCAACACGCCTTATTTCAAACGATGAGTGAAAGATGAATTCAATATGCAGGCGTTTCAACTACCAAACGAGTATGTATGTACACTTTCACCATAAACACCCACACAAATTAGAGGAATTAGAGAGACAACAAATAATCCGGCTCCGGGTAATCCTCGGAACGCACGTGGTCTTCGAGGCTTGGAGCGAAGCAAGATGGCTCGATCATCGGCCGTTCCAAAGGATACCGTCCTCAAGGTCGGATTGAAGAAGTAAAAGAAAGGGTTGCTTCACAATGGGTATAAGTCATATCAGCGGGGTGGACCGCAATGCTCGATGCTTAGGCTGAAAAGAAGAGAAAAACATGATGGACGATGATGATGAGAACGACGAGGATGATAGTGGCTTGAACGGAAATGCAAACGGAAAATGAAAGAGCGCGACAGTTGCGATAATGGCCGTGATCACCAACAACTGCAAATTTCGCTAGAGCAAAGGGTTCGCTCAATGCAGATACAAATCCCCCGGAACGCAGAGTAGCAGGACCTGGGCTAGGGCATTGCAGCCCGGCCGTCGAGGGCCAACGGGCCCGAATCATTCAACGGCGTCAGAGGGTTCTCGTCCGACGACTCAGAGCGCACGGGCGTTTCAGCACGCAATTGAGCCGGGCGAGTTTGAGCGGACGGGGGCGACTGGGTCAACGACTGCCAGCCGGGAACTTCATTGTTGGCATTGGACGGGACAGAATCAGGATTCGATGTAGGCGCCGGCGGCTGGGAGGAATTATCATCCGACGCATCTAAATCTTGAAGCCGCATATTCTCGATATTGGCGGCCAGTCCTGCCTCGACGGGGAGTCGAGTCTCAGGGTGCCGCTCATTACCAGAAGTCCGCGAGGGTTGTGTGATAGCGTTGGGGTCCGGTTGAGGGGTATGTGTCTCCGACCGAGCGGGTTCCAGGGCGTCGGGCTTATCTTCCGCAGAAGCGGATTTCGATTCCTCTTGCTCCTCAAAGTCGTTGGTATCGTCTACCTCCGCACTTAAATCGGTGTAGGCACGGCAGTTGGGGCATTGGAACATGGGATAGTCGGGTGTATGGATCAGGCGGCTGACACATTTGTAGTGCCAGACGTGGGCACACGCGGCCATGAAAAGGCACTGGTAAGGGCGCTTCAAACCTTGTTAGCGATGGCAATTCCAGATGAAGACGCTGATAACCTACTAGAACAGATCCCAGGCAGATGGAGCATTCTCGACATCCAGAGTAATCCGCGGTGTCCCCCTTTCCAAGATTCTTGATAAGATTTTCGGTGTTTTTGCTATTTCTCCGTCAGCTTCATTCGGATCCCATCGGTCACTCTAAGCATCTTCACTTACTTGAATTCATTGGGCTGCTGCTGCCAGGACCGATTGCATTCGATCCGTATGCGGACACAGCGGAAGATCATTTCCTCGCCACCGCGGAAGTCAATCCCTAACTGCACAATATCCCCATCTTTGATGGTATAAAGTCGGGAGGCGATGTTCGGCTGGCTCAGTCGCATGTGGTTGAGAAAGGTGCCTGACGAACTGCCGACATCCTTGACATGCCACTGTCCGTTTAGATACATGAACTCGCAGTGTTTGCGACTCACGACCTTTGACTTGAACCCGACAGGGGCATCGGAAGGCTCTGTGGGGTTGGCCACGGGCGTGCCATCCCGCTCAGAGTATCGCCCAACGCGAATAACACAACTATCGGATGGTAATGTGCGAGAGATTGGGATGAAAGGCAATGAAGGGCGGCTGCTGGCGTGCGAGTCTTGGTGGGGAAAGAAACGGATGGTGGCTTTTTGTTTCGGTCGCGGGGACGCAGTACACGGGCTTTCGGACACGACTGGATCGGGACTCTCAAGGGCGCCAGGCTGGATGTTCCCTGCGCTCGACACCTCCCCGTTAGGCCTCGCCTCGACGGCCTGTGATGAACCTCGGGGTCGCGCCATGATTTCCTGTGTCTGGTTCCCAGTGGTAATGGCCGTCTCGTTGCGAAGAGGGGAGTTGGACGATTCTGTAGGGGATGGCTGGGAGCGCAAGTCGAGTTCGAGGCCACGGTAGCTGGGGGAAAAAACCGAGCTATAGCGGGCGAACGTGGACTGATGTTCACTTTCGGGACATGGGGCCCGGGTGGTTGTCCCCACTGTCGAGGTCGAAGAATCGGGTCCGGTGGAGGCGGCTGAAAACCAAGAAACTCGACTACCGAGAGTATGACGACGCGAAACCCGCTGGCTGTTGGTGGACGAAGAGGAAGAGGAGGCGACACTGGGTTGCTGTTGTTGTTGTTGTTGTTGTTGTTGTTGTGGTTGTTGAGGAGGAGGGGAAGAAAAATGGAGTTGAGTGTAGGCACGCAGTTGACTAAGGCGACGGAGAGGACGTAAACGAGAGTCGGAGGAGGGAAGAGGAGAGGGAGAGGAGGGGAGGAGGTTGGAGGGAGACGCGGAGGCGGAAACGGAAACAGAAGACATTTGGGGGAGGGGGGGGTGGTTTTAGTAACAAAAGGTGGTGGTAACGGAATTCTTGTTGGTCGGGCTGGGCTGCACTGGGTCCGGCGGGAGGACAGACAAGATAGTAATAATCATTCAATCATTTAATCAATCACCAGTCCGGAAAGAAGAGAAAAGAGTATGTGTGCGTGTGTGTGTGTATGTGTGTATGCAGTATATATATGTTTGTTCCAGAAAACAAAGCGAACAACAACAGCAACAACAACAAAGCACAGTTATCAATGGCAATGAACAAGAGATCCTTCCGATCGATTCCTGGGCGATGGATGGAGCGGCCAAAACTGGATCTCGTGCGATCAGCGCGACAGCCCTAAATTGGGGTCTTCTGCGCCAGTCAGTGGTTCCGATCGGTTCGATGAATGAATGCGCTTCTCGAAGATGATATCTATGCTCCAATGCGACAAGCGGAAGAGCGCAAGGAAAGGGAGGGGAAGGAGGAGAAAGAGAGAGAGAGAGAGAGAGAGAGAGCGCGCGCGCGAGCGAGAGAGAAGGAGGGAAAAGAAGTCAGGAGAGCGAGAACAGACAAGGAGAAGAACAAGAACAGGACCAGACCCGGGCAATAATGAATGATTGATTAAATGATTGAATGAAACTGGAATGCCGGAAAGAGATGGCCTCCATGCGAGTCAAATGGTAAGATCGACTGCCAGTGGGGCGAGTGGAATGTAGACTCTGGACTATGGGCTAATGTGTACGGGCGCAGAGAGGTGAGAAGCAGGGAGAGGAAGATGATGAAGATGAAATAGATTCATCGCACCATTTAGATGAGTTTCAACCCCTCTCTTCATCCCGTCCTAGAAGATCCATGGAACTTAGTACCTACTTCGTACACTGACTGCTCTGGGTTCGCTGTTCTTCACAAACTCCAACCCAAGAACTACTCGCTGCTTTTCGAGTAAGTTGATTACTTCTTACCCAACTCACTAAGTTCAAAGGACCATCTGTTCGGAGGATTTCCCCTTGGACGCGTCAATGGATACCTTAGTTCCTGCACATCCAGCAAAGATCCACCGATTGAATCCTCAAACATTGCCCAACGGAGTATTTCCATGGGCTCCATTTCTTTGGGTGAGAACCACTGACACCGAAAGAACGTCTTGGCCTTTACCGCCACAGCTCGCTTCATTTCTACCAGGCATGGATGCGGCAAGCCACGCAGGGAGAACTACGAGTTATCAGTGGAGGTGGTGAAGTGATAGACGTCTGATTACAGCAGTGGCCCAGAATCTCAGGCTGGATTAGCTTTGCGGGGGAGGAACTGAGCGCAAGCTACCTGCCTCTGCTTGTTCGCCTCTCGGTCCGGTCACGGGCGCGGCCCTCCATGTGATGCAGCCATCGGCCGGGATCGTCTCACGTGGAAGCGCAGCATACGCCTGTCCATTGGCGATCATCGAGGGTCGCGCGGGGGGTGGACTGGCATCCCTCTGGCTGGTGCTGGGAGACATCCATAGTGGGGTTGATTACCGTGGAGGGTGGACAGAACATCAACTAGATAGAGACGACAAACCGGGAGGGCTTGGTCGGTTGATCACCTCGACAGCTGCGTCCCGTCTATCTCGTTGAGACCTTCCAATAGTTCAGACTTTTTTTAAGCATGGGAATAAACAATGCAATGCGAGACATATATGAGTGCGCGCCCCGCTGGTAAAAGAGCAAGCGTCTCGGCTGCAACCACCCGAACAATATATATATATGTGATGATGGGGGCACCAGCTAGGTCATTCACCATCTGTCTGGTGATCGATCATGTTGCAACCCTTCGGGTGAACTCAGGTTGCTGTTTAGAACTTCACCGTCTGAACATCGTGTGAAATAGGTTTCACCGCAATTCAGGATAGTCGAGCTGGCCGACCGCGAAGAATGTCAACCCAAGACCAGTGGCGCAATTGGCCCTGGGTACTGGGTAGTAGTGATCATGGAGTGAACCGTTAGCTTCCGAGGTGGAACCGGGGCAAAGCTGTCCCCATGATAACGAGGGAATCGGTGAAGGACGAGGCGGGTTCGATTGGTTCGCTTGAAGGAAGAGGACATTTTCGCCGCGTATAGAATCGGTAGAGACTTTGACTATCACTTAGTGAACCATAAGAGCCATAATAAGGGTGGTTTTGAATTGGGTTGCGATTAAAAGATCAGGCCAGCAAGAAGCGGTGGGAGAAGGAAGATAGAAAGAAAGAAGAGATGACGAGATGACGATGACGGAGAGAGGGAAAGATAAACAATAGTCAGACCCTGCTATAACAGAGTCACAAAGTAGTACGTAATTTGGTCTCCGTAGAAATTGGGGAACCTGGAACTTGAAATCGTCCGGTCAATTGGATGGATATTCATGGATAGTGCAGTCTCATTGCAGTTGCAGGTGGTTGTTCCTGAGAAGGAAGCCTTGGAGGTGAGGAATCTAATTACTGAGTACTGAGTAATACTTGTAGACTGATTGTAAAGATCTCCGACCGGTGGAGCTTTCTCAGACTGGCAGATGATGGAGTGCGCACTGCACACTCTTGCCTGCTTACTGTAATTGCCTGCTTGCTTTGCTTAGCTTCCTACCAACCTCCACTATCGTAATGTAACTAACTACACAGTACCTTAGCTAGTTACCTACTGCTACAACTGCTGCTGCTGCTGCTGCTCAGTGACTTACCCGCTACTGCGAGCTGCCGTCTCTTTCTCTTCTCCAGTTCTTCTTCTTCTTCCTCTTCTTCCTCCTCCTCTCTTTCCCTTCCCCATTCCCGAAGCTCTCTCTCTCTCTCTTCCTCCCCCAACTCCCTTCTCCCCCCCATTTCTCTCCCTCTCCCCATCTCCCTCTTCTCCGCGATCATTGAATCCGATCTTCTCCCTCACCATCCTCTTGTCCGATCGGGCCACTTTTCTATGTCCGTATAAAAGCGACCGCTGGACTGGTAGGGAACATAGATAGGGACAGGGACAAAGAAACTTGGACATTTCTGCTCTCTCATCAACCTCCCCATCCGCCGCTTTCTCTATCTAAAAGCGGTGCTCACTAACCGAACTTAACCATCCATCCTGCCGCCTCGCAATCTCCCAGCCGCTAGTATCAGCAGAGCCTCCCCCCCCGGCCCCTTCTTTGTTGTTCTATCGCCTATTCGATCTTTCCTCCTTCATCCTATCGATCCCCGATCGTTAATCTCTATTGCGAGCTATTCTTGTCCATACAAGTATACCGCCTTGTTCGTGCTTGATGCAATAAGGACAACAACAAGGAAGCAAGAATACCGAGACGAGTGTCTGTCCCTCAGTCTACGATCGTACTTAGGCGTCCTATCGCCATTTGTCGTCCTTGAAGTCATTGCTTGCGGGGCCTCTTCCTGGTCCTGCGGGCTTCTACAACTAAAGACATGAGTGGAATTACGAGCGCTTGTTTGTCCTGCTTATCGACAGTGGACCGTTGGTGCCATATCTCGGCATGCCTCGGTTCGATCGGTGGTCGCTCTAGGGATGGGATTTATGAATCCACTTTGGCAGACAATGAACGCGAAGCAGTCTCTGACTTGCTGCAATTTCTCGATGCGGTAAGCTCCGTCTCTCACGCTGTCAACTTATCTCTGGGGGATCACTCACACATGTGCGGCAGCAACAACGTCAAGAGATCGATTTCTTCAATGGCGAGCCTCTTCGGGCCTTGAGCACTTTGGTGTATTCCGACAATGTAGAACTTCAGCGAAGTGCAAGTCTGACCTTCGCTGAGGTCACAGAGCGAGGTACGTACGACGCGCACAGAATTGATTACGGCAATGAGCTGACGGCTGAGTTACCCGATCATAGATGTACGCGAAGTCGATCGGGACACTCTCGAGCCTATCCTTTTCTTACTGCAGAGCTCCGACATCGAAGTGCAACGGGCGGCCAGTGCAGCACTGGGAAACTTGGCTGTGAACGGTAGGCCCTTCCCTTCCTCCACAATCGCGGTTGCTGATTGGGTCCAGCGGAGAACAAGGTCTCGATCGTCGCGTTGGGAGGTCTGGCTCCTCTAATACGGCAGATGATGTCCCCTAATGTCGAGGTCCAATGTAATGCGGTTGGTTGTATTACGAACCTGGCTACCCATGAGGATAACAAGGCAAAAATCGCCCGCTCCGGCGCATTGGGCCCATTGATCCGGCTGGCAAAATCGAAGGACATGCGAGTACAGCGTAATGCGACTGGCGCGCTGCTGAATATGACACACTCGGGTCAGACACCTCACTACAACAGCGACAGCCCAACCTCGCTAACAGAATGCGCAGATGACAACCGACAACAACTCGTCAACGCAGGCGCCATTCCTGTTCTGGTCCAATTGCTATCCTCCTCCGATGTCGATGTACAATATTACTGCACTACTGCTTTGAGCAATATCGCCGTCGATTCGTCGAACCGCAAGCGACTAGCGCAGACCGAGTCTCGATTGGTCCAATCGCTTGTGCACCTCATGGATTCCTCGACACCAAAGGTCCAATGTCAAGCTGCTCTGGCACTGCGCAACCTGGCTTCCGATGAAAAATACCAGCTTGAGATTGTGCGCGCGAAGGGACTTTCGCCGCTTTTACGACTCTTGCAGTCCTCTTACCTGCCCCTGATCCTCTCCGCCGTCGCATGCATTCGCAACATCTCCATACACCCCCTCAACGAATCTCCCATCATCGACGCGGGATTCCTCAAACCTCTGGTCGATCTGCTCGGCTCGACCGACAATGAGGAGATACAATGTCACGCCATCTCCACCCTGCGGAATCTGGCGGCAAGCTCTGACCGTAACAAGGAGCTCGTCCTTCAGGCTGGAGCGGTTCAAAAGTGCAAGGACTTGGTTCTTCGTGTCCCTCTTAGCGTACAATCTGAGATGACGGCTGCGATCGCTGTGCTGGCCCTCAGCGACGAATTGAAGCCTCATCTTCTGAACCTTGGCGTCTTTGATGTTTTGATCCCTCTCACCGAGTCTGAGAGCATTGAGGTGCAAGGAAACAGTGCCGCAGCCCTGGGCAATCTCTCATCCAAAGGTATGTGAGCCGCTAGCCTACGGGCCTCATAATACGGATTATGTAGACTAACGTGCGATAGTGGGAGATTATTCGATTTTCGTGCGCGACTGGGCGGATCCTAATGGTGGCATTCACGGCTACCTTAGCCGATTTCTGGCAAGCGGCGACCCGACATTCCAGCACATCGCTATCTGGACTTTGCTACAACTTCTCGAATCTGATGACCCGAGATTGATCGGGTACATTGCCAAATCGGATGATATTGTTCAGATGGTCAAGTCGATCTCTGATAAGAACATCGAATCTGACGAAGAAGATGCAGATGAGGGTGAAGGCGAGGTCATTGCGCTGGCACGGCGATGCCTCGAGTTTCTGGGGAGTGGTCACAAGCAGACCCTTGTAGAAGGCTAATTTAATTTCGTCTTTTCGAGCGCTGACGCCGGTTTTCGAAGCTCACTACTTCTGTCTTCTTTTTTCTAACTGATAATCATTCGATTCTTCCCCGTGTCTTCTGTCTTACCTACTATACCTTGAGTGTCCCTGTTATGTGGATGTTTTGCTACGATGACCTATACTTGTCACAGGTGTTAAGCGAGCATATGATTCGGTGTCACTTATCTATTATTCTATCATGTCAGCGAGCATTAGGTGTGAGTGATGAAACTGATTTGTTTTTGTTGGAAAATGTGACCTGCAGTTGCTCCTGGGTCACATACGAGTCATCTGCGACTAACGTTGTATTTACTATGTACTTAAGAGTAGATCTCGCTCGTATCATTTATCTATAGTTGATTTGATTTGCTTTTTATCATTAAAGATATTGGAGCGATGATGTCATGTGTGAATGCTCGTACCTTTCTGTGTTTGTTCTGTATGTCCATCCATAGCTGAGCGGGGAAAGAGTTTCTCCCGTCCGGAGCTCCGCCACCAAACTGAAAAAGTAGTCAAGCTCTGCGGCGGTTCATCATTCCACACCTACCGAACAACAGACAGCCTCCCCTTCTACCATTCATTCTTCAGCTGCATCAGTTGCTTCTCGGTCCGAATGACGAGCACACTACCAACTTTGGCCATTCCAGGCCAGCGCCTGGCCCCTGTGAGCTCTTACGCCGCAGGCCCCGGTACTCATGTGCAGAATGCGAACATCTACGCCTCCATCGCCGGTCCCGTTCTCGTCAACCCCGCCAGCTCCAAAACCGCCAAGTCCACTCTGAGCGTCTCTCGCAGCCCCCTCCGCAAAGCTGCTCCTTCTGCCTCTCCGTCCGCACCAAAGTCCACCGCTCCCGGCCCCTCCAAACCACGGTACAACACTCTCCCCGCCGTCGACTCGATTGTGCTCGCGCGCGTGACGCGCGTGCAGAAGCGACAGGCCACGGTCTCCATCCTCGTCGTGCTCGACGAGTCAGCCAGCAACAATAAGTCAGGACCGCAGCCCACCACCACGACGACAACCCCCACCGGCGGTTCTTCGGACAACGACAACATCGAAGCGATCCTCTCCTCCGCCGCCAACCCGGAGAACCACAGCAACTCGGACGAACTGCGGTTCCAGGCGCTCATTCGCAAGGAGGACGTCCGGGCTGTCGAGAAGGACCGCGTGGTCATGGACGAGATGTTCCGCGTGGGGGACATCGTGCGTGGCACTGTGATTTCCCTGGGCGACCAGAGCTTCTATTACCTCACGACGGCGCGCAACGACCTCGGGGTGGTGATGGCGCGCAGCGAGGCGGGCAATATGATGTTCCCTGTTAGTTGGAAGGAGATGCGGGATCCTGTCACGGGAGCCGCGGAGCTGAGGAAGGTTGCGCGGCCGTTTTGAGGCTCCTGCGTGATTTGACGATGATTATGATTATGATAATGATGAAGTCGATGGAGTGGTGGATGGCTGGATGGGGTGGGATTGCGACAAAGGGACGCTCGGCTTGGCTGAGTCTTGAGCTTTCTGGGTGCACCAAGCCCATCTGTCTGTCCGCATTTCATCTTGCCTTGTCTTGTCTCGCCTTCCGGAATGGTCCCATGAATGATTTCGCCTCAAACCAAACCAAATTCTCTTCCTGAGGGTTCGGCTACCGGCTACAGTACAGCGGTTTGCTGGTCTTAGCCGGGGGTGAAAACTCCTGGAACTGGGGGATGCCTCTTGTTTCGCGTGAGGATGCATGGCTGTGGGCTGGTTGTGTGACTTGAATGGGAAACTTTGTTTGAGCAGGAAGTCTCTAGTCTCAGGCACAATCACTCTATCCCTGCTGGCATGCGACCCCCGGTGTCCGGTCCTGTAGAACGTGCTCCAGGCTGCGGTATGCGCCGTCTCAAGCCTGCTACACAACACCGGTACCGTTGAGACTGGTGTCGCAGGGATCTGGAATGTCGTTGCTGGCACTCTCGAGCGGCGGGTAGGATGGGCAAGAATCCATACGACTGTACATATGGCAGTGCACTTTGCACCAACTAGGCTACTAGATTTTCTTCGGGGAAAAGTCAATACCTGGTGGAATCGAGGCTTCTTGCATTAGGATTGAATCTAGAATAGAGTATATCTGAATCAATCGAAGTGTTAGCCACTC
This sequence comes from Aspergillus aculeatus ATCC 16872, assembly GCF_001890905.1. Classification (NCBI taxonomy): domain Eukaryota; kingdom Fungi; phylum Ascomycota; class Eurotiomycetes; order Eurotiales; family Aspergillaceae; genus Aspergillus; species Aspergillus aculeatus. The sequence goes on from NW_017962980.1 coordinate 1,395,579, forward strand.
TTCCTGTTTGCGGAAATAGGTACTATTCGTTTCGCATTAATTCGATATCCTTATGCTTGGGGAATTGACGCTAGAGTTGATCATGGATTCAGCACGCAATACTGCTTCACTGGATTACTGAGTAGAATAGAACTATCTGCCACTCGAACTTGAGAGATCAAAGCACCCATCAATGACGTGCACATCCGATAAATAGCATACAAAACCACCAGGGTAGCGTAGCTCTCTTCCATCTTTGTATTCCAAGCTCTTTTTGGCATTGCTATACTTACAGTCGAACGACCGTATCATACTAATCCAACATCACCACCACCACCACCACCACCACCAACAACAACACAAAGCACCAACCCTTAAAGACGGATTTCATTTCTTAAACCTATACACAGCACCCACCCCCCCAAAAGATCTAAAGATCTACTTCTTCAAAGTCTTCTGCTTCTCGGCATCAATCAACTTCCGGCCCTGCACGACCAAGCCCTTCCGCCGGCGCACGGCATCCATGTACCGCTTGGCGACGTTCTCGCGGTCGGCCAACTCGCCCAGATCCTCGAGCTCCTCCTCGGTGGCGGGGACCCAGAAGGGGTCCTCGTCGAGGGCCTCATAGCCCGCGAAGATCAGCTGCGGCTGGGCGGCGCCCGACGTGCGCTTGCGGATCTCGTCGGCGAACCCGAACGACTCGGCCACGGGGAGGAGGGCCAGGATCGTGAAGAACGGGGTGCCTTCTTTCATCGTCTCGGAGAGGATGCGGCCCCGGCGACGGGTGATGACGCCGTAGACGCGGCCTAGGACTTCGGCTATCGGGGGAGTTTAGCTTTGTGTTTTGAGGGATTTGGGGGTAAGGGGGGGGGTTTGTAAAGGGGAGGGGGGGATAACATACTCGACGCTTGAATCTCACAACTATACATCGCAAGCATGATGCGGGGACTCCAATCTAGGAATCCCTGTGATATACTCTCGCGCACGAGGCGGATGGCTTCACCCGTCAGCCGGCCTAGATCGAGGTCTTCGCCGTTGGTGGAGGTCGCGGAGAGTTCTTCTAGGAAGACGGCGACGCCTTGCATGGGTTCCTGGCAGAGGGGTCCTTGGCCCGTTGCGAGTTGGAAGGCGTACGCGATCTTGTCGTTGAAGTCGCGGACGATCAGGGCTTCGCGGCTGTTGGTGGTGTCTGCGGTGACGGTGGGTTGTTGTTTGGGGTCGTCGAGAAGGCTTTTTTGGTGTTGAGATTCAACGTTAGCTTAATGAATCACAAGGGCAAGGGTTGATGGGAGAAAAGGGTGCTGCTGGCTGCTGCTGGCTGGACTTACAATTTCTCGCAGGTGTTCACGGTGGTAGCATCCACCAGGATGTTAGGGCCGACTCGTCGGGGCCCAAAGGCCGTGATCCGGTCAACCACGTTCTTCCACAGCTCTTTGTCCTCTTTGACCTCTTCGTCGAAGATCTTGTTGAGTTCGGCGCGGAATTCCTGCAGCGACAGGAGCGTCGCCTCGCGGGCTTCCTCGGTGGTGGCTTCGCTGGCTTCCACGGGCTGGCTGCTCTCCGCCGTACCATCCGTGTCAGTGCCGCCGGATTTGTTCTCCGCAGCGGTCCGTTTCTGGGTTTGCAGTCGCTTGATGGTCCCCACGTGCTTGGAAAAGAATTCCGTGACAGCCGATGGCAGGGGCACCACACGCAGTCGCATGGTCAGTTGCTTCGAGGGCGACACGGCCAGAATGCCGCCGCGGCCGAGCTCGGGATTCTTGGGTGCGGCCATCTCAGGGGCGCTGATGATCGTCTCGCGGTAGGGCACGATGGTCTGACCGGTTTGGATGTCACATTTGGCGAAACGCTCGCGCAGGTCCTTCAAGCAACGCTCTAAGTGCAGTTCACCAGCTGTCAGGATCACATGCTCACCGCTGTCGAGGACCTCGTATTGCGCGCAAGGGTCACTTTGTTCGAGAAGTCGTAGGCCGGTGACCATCTTACTCAAGTCGGCCGGGTTCACAGGCTCCAGGGCAACGCGGACGATTGGAGGAGTGTTCAACGAAACACCCGCCAAGTTGATGCTGCCCTCAAGTTGCGAGCAGAGCGTCCCCGTCTTCAAGACGTGGCCAGCAAGACCTCCAATACCAAAAACAACACCCGCCGGCACGGACTGGAGGGGCTCCAAGCTTCGTCCCATTAGCAGATACAGATCGGTGACTGTAACCTTCTGGGGTTCGGGGCTGGCATGCGGGTTCTCCGGGTTGAACTTGGGAGCGATCACATACACGGAGTCTCCCACGGAGAGCGTACCCGAGTAGAGACGTGCGAACCCGATTAAATGCTCGGGGTCCTCTTTCTCTTCGGGCTCAGCTGGCGCATCGTCAAGATAGGTCCGTTCGAGGGCGGACGTCACGCGAGAGAAATCGTCTTGCTGCTGACCGCCAGCTTCCGCCTGCATTTTGGCGATCTCCTCTCTCTTCTTGCGGGCAATCTCCCGCGCTTCATCCGCAGACATGGTGGTACCAGAGCGCTTCTTGCTCGAGGAGAGCTCACTCTCCGGGATGGCGACCATCTTACTGACGTAGGCCACAACTGGCTCGTTCGGCTCCGTCTTGAAGCTGATCATTGCGTCCTTCACCTTCTGGTCGACGAAGTCTGCTCCCGGGGAGTCTGCAATCAATCCCGGTAGACGGGTTGCTTGAGCCGCGGGCGGACTGGGAAGGTATTCAATGACAGAGACCAGGACAGCGGTCGAAAGAGGCAGCCACATCGAGAACAGGGTGGTCATGATATTTTTAGGGTCGCGGGAGCGTAGGATGTAAGGAGGGATGCTGATGTTCAGAGATTTGGTGATCTTTTCCAACAAGGCTGGATCGCTGTTGACGGTCAGTAAACGAACAAGGGACCGTGTGTAGGTTACATCTCTTACCCCCGCCCTGAACCTCCGCCAGTCGTCGCTTCGTATGCTGCCCAGATACTGTCAAGCACAAGTTGGACGAACATCGGCTTGAGAGCGCGGCCCTTCAGGTGCTTCTGCCCAAGGACTCGCTTGGTCTTGGGATCAAGATAATAGTCTCCCCAGAGGACCTTCTCCAGAATCTCACGCTTGATTCCGAGCTTCTTCTCGTAGATCACAGCGAACTGTCGAATTGTAAAGGCCCAGCCATCGACTGCACTGCAGAAGATGACATTGTTCTTCTCTGGTGCAAAGTACAGATCCTCGTCGTCCTTCTCCTCATACTCAGTCGTTTGCTCGTCGTCGTGATCTTGCTTCTTGTTGAGGCGCTCCTCCATGCGCTCCCGCCACTGCAGGTCCTCTTCCATGCGCTCACCCTGGTAGAAACTTCCGATCACCGCATTGACCTGCTCCAGCAGCTTGCTCATGTGCAAGTAGGCCTCGCCAGGGCTCATCTTCAACTCCGTTACCAGTCGGTCGATCTTGTTGATCACCAAAATGGGCTTCAGTTGCTCCACCCAGGCTTGACGCAGCACGGTGACCGTCTGACTGCAGACGCCCTCGACAGCGTCGACCAGAACGACGGCACCGTCGCACAGGCGCGAGGCAGTCGACACTTCGCTGCTGAAATCGATGTGTCCTGGAGAATCGATCAGGTTGATCAGATACTCCTTGGGCTCGGGGGCGGCGTCGGGCGCGGGACGGCGCATCATGGAGAAGAACAGAGAGATGGCCGACGACTCCATGGTGATACCCCGAAGCTGCTCATCTGGACGGGAGTCCAGATAGCGGATCTTGCCCGCCAGCTTGGGAGAGATGATACCATTGGTGGCAATCAGACTATCCGTCAAGGATGTTTTACCATGATCCTGTATCATATTAACTTGTATATCTTAAGATCCCTTGCGGCCACAGGATCAGATTTTTCTTTTAGGGTTGCTACCTACAACGTGAGCGAGAATGCAGATCTGAATGTGAGCATTAGCGTTGTTCTGGCTGTGTTGCGACAAAGAAACGAGTGCGCAAGAAAGTCCGACGTCATGTCATGCAAAGTGGGATGATGGAGGGGTAGATTGAGACTGAACTCACATTCCGGACATCATTGGGCTTCCGTTGTAGACGAACGAGGTCATCTACATTAACAACAGGCATCTTGAAGACGGATTGGTGCTGCCACACAGCTCCCACGGTTTCAAGAGTGAGGTTCGATTGAATGAACGGGCTGGGTTGGTTTTTTGGTTCCGCCGTTCGCTGCGGAATTCGAGGGGGAAAAATTGCCTCGGGATTTTGGTCCTGCGTCAGAGTCCTGACTCTCTTCTTTCCGCCCCGCGAACTGGAGTCAGGTATGCTAAAACAAACTGATAGATAAGATTGTGCTTGAGATGATTTAAAAGAAGGATGAATAGGAAGTTGGTGGATTCCACGCACTTCCTGATTATTAATTGCTTCGGTTTGGCAGTCACTACAAACTACGGGACCGCCACTGCACTTATCAACTACTATGCCAGCAAGGTCTGGCTAAGATGGTTTCTCTTCATACAGCGCAATAGAGCATTTGGTCTGAGATCTAGGGTATCATTTGTTGGGCTATGTTCATGAGTCAAAATCTGTCATCATGACTCATCGTCAAACGAAAGCTTGATCTTCTTCTTCTGTTTCGCTTTTCGCACGCCCGACGAGTCTTTCTTTTTGGTGTCTTCACTCTCTGCGGCTGGAGCATCTTCACCGATAACCTTGGCTTGTTTTCTTTTTCGTGGCCCGCCAATTTCGGCCATGTTCTGCTTGGAGGTCGATGTCTCAGCCCCAGTGTCTGATTTACTACCCTCCCCGGGCTGGCCTGCGGACTTGTTTTCGTCCTTATGAACCTTGTCGAATTGGTCATCATCCCCGGCGGGTTTGTCTCCTCGCACAAGAGCTTCATATTCCTCTTTGGAGATGATGTCGTTGCTCTCTTCGTCCACGTAGGTAGGTCCATCGTCGTCGTGTTCCTCGCGCGGCTTCCGTGGCCGGGCAACGGGTCTCTCAAGGCGACCCGAGTTGTCCCCGTATTGATTCCTAAGTCTCTGTAGAAAAGCCGGCTCCTTGGCCTCTGCGACAGGTTATTCTGAGTTCCGGGTGTTGATGGGGTCGAACGTACCGTAGGCGAGGTCTTTTGACTTGAAGGACATGATTGTGACCAGCCAGAAATGTAGTCTGTTAGCTATGCACGAGTGAATGTAGTGATATTGTCCAAATGTACGAATATGAGATTTGGGGCTGTTATCATAGCAGCTCAGACGCGGCCGCAATAGCGCTTCACAGCAAGGGTGTGGGGAACCTCTTAAGTTCTAGTGTCGCGTCCACTGCTGTGACGTAGAAAGCCACGCTATCACTCCGTTTTTTGGTGAGATTTGACTTCAATGCTGTGTAAAATTCTTTGTCAAACGAATTGTGATCAAGAGCCAAGGTAGCCAGAAGGCAATACTTTGTTTTTTAAAGCTCCATCGGTCGAAAAGAAGGAGCTCGAGTGGTAACGTTGAACCGCCAAGCAATCGTCAGCGATCAGGCTTGCGGTGCGGCTAATCCAAATCGGGCGAGGTCGAAAAGTCCAAAGGAGCCCGCAAGCTGCACCTTCAACCAACAACCTCCCCATCAACCATCACATTCACATAAACATGCTGTGCGCAAGTGAGTCTATGGATCTTACGCGTCTGCATAGCTTCGATGCTGACAAAAAATTGCCAATAGTCTCAGGAGAGGCACCACAAGTGCCCGTCGTCTCGCCCAAGAGCGGTACGTTGCACCCTCTCGCGTGCGCATCAATGCGACCTACTCGTATCTGACGTCTCAGCAGGCAGTGTGTTCGAGAAGCGACTCATCGAGGCGTACATTGCGGAGAACGGCAAGGACCCCGTCAATGGGGAGGAGCTTGCTGCAGACGAACTCATCGAAGTCAAGTCCCAGCGCGTTGTCCGGCCTAGACCCCCCACCCTCACCTCGATCCCCTCATTGCTCAGCGTCTTCCAGGAGGAGTGGGATGCCTTGGCTCTTGAGACCTACACGCTACGACAGACTCTGGCACAGACCCGGCAGGAATTGAGCACGGCGCTCTACCAGCACGATGCCGCCGTTCGGGTGATTGCTCGGTTGACGAAAGAAAGGGACGAAGCCCGCGATGCACTATCTAAGGTTACTGTCAGTGCCAAGGGCGCTGGTGAGGCCATGCAGGTGGATTCGACCGGTCTGCCCGAAGCCGTCCTCGCTCGCGTGGAAAGTACACAGGCTGCGTAAGTCTTCCGTGCCATGACTAATTGGCAGGAGCCCACTGCTGACTCACTTGCAAACAGGCTCTCCAAGACCCGTCGCAAGCGTCCCATCCCCGAGGGCTGGGCTACGAGTGAAGCGATCTCCGCCTTCAAACCTACCCAAACCTCCGAGACTCTCCAGCCCGGCGCAAAGACGTTGTCTGTCAACTCGTCCGGTGAATTGGCTATCGTCGGTGGCGCAGACGGTACTGCCAGTGTGTACTCCGTATCCCAGAAACAGGTGGTTCAAGTCCTGCCAGCGAGTGGACCCATCACTAGTGCTGCATGGGCTGGTGAGAAGGCTATCATTGCTTCGTCTACGGGCTCTGTCAAAGTCTTTGAGAATGGAACCGAGATTGCGAACTTCAACTCTCACGCTGGAGCCGCAACGGCTGTGGCTGTACATGCCACTGGCGACATCGTTGCTTCCGTTGGTGCCGATAAGAGCTACGTGCTGTATGACTTGACGACGAACTCCGTTATCACCCAGATCTTTAGCGATGCTTGTAAGCAGCCCTTTGGAAGTCCCTTACTGGGTGGAATTCAACTAACGCTCGATACTTGATCTAGCCCTCCTTTCTATTCACTTCCACCCCGATGGCCACCTCCTTGCTGCCGGTGGTCAGGATGGTCAGATCAAGATTTTCGATGTTAAGACCGGTGCTGCCGCCGCGAGCTTCGCCATGCCCGCCCCTGTGAAGAGTCTCTTCTTCTCCGAGAACGGTACTTTCTTGGCTGCCGTGGCTGAGAACTCCACCACTGTGTCTATCTGGGATCTTCGCAACGGTCAGGAGATCAAGGTGATTGAGACAGGCAGCCAGGTTGATTCTATCAACTGGGACTACACCGGACAATTCCTGCTCACGGCCGGACCCAGCGGGTTGACGGTGAACCAGTACTCCAAGGCGGCCAAATCGTGGTCGGAGTCCCTGCGGAGCGCCGTACCCGCGGTGGCAGCGGTCTGGGGTTCTGCTGCTCAGAGCATTGTGGCGCTGAACACTGAGGGAGGTGTGACTCAGCTTACCGCACAGTAATTCTGTGTGATACCTGGTGAACTTGGATCCAAAATCAACAATGATTATTCTGTAATTCTAGCTGGCTGTGGTTTCATTTGATCATTTGTGAATGGCGTCTCTGCTTGGTCTTTTTTTTGTGTTTTGTTTTTCCATCCCACAAGCCAGACCATGAACCGGATCAATAAATTTCAAAGAACCAGAATAAACAGAACAAAAGAAATGTTGGTGGTTCCTGATCACATAGAAACAAAACCGAGTTGTCACCCATATTTGGCCAGTTGTTGTTGGAGCGGGCAAAAAAATCCCGGCTGAGAAAAGGTCATTCGCAGCGTCACCGGTTACATACTCCGTACAGTCAGTGTCCTGTACATAACTTAACTATCCAGCCCTTGGTTAACCTGATTAATCACCACCACGGTTCAACCGGAGGGAAAGAAACCCAAGGGAGCCGATATGCCGGGACCCAGCCAAAAGCCAAAAAACCTAAAGGACTACCTACGATCGAAATGAACCTCTAACCGCTCTCATTCCTTCACCTCCACTGCCTACTAAGCAACATTATGGCCTCCACCGTCTACCGCCGGCAATGAGGCCTAAACTCCGCCTCGGCCTTTCTTTGATAACAACCTCCCTCTCTTCTCTCTCCACTTCTCTCTCCTCTCTCTCTCTCCCTTTCCTCACTTCCCCTCGCTTGGGGCCTCATCTGCTGTTTATTTTCCACTCGGATGCCCATCATGAGTGACGATTCAGGTGTTCAATTTGTGACTTCTAGGCCAAGGAAGGTTGGTAGTCTCCTTCCCTCCCCGCTAGTCCGCCCAGTTTGCCGCATGCCCTCAATATCTCCCCTCAGGCGGGGTACATCCATCTCGGCCTCGTTGAGTTATCGATAACCTAACTGACCTTTCCTGCAGCGACCGCATCATGAAATAGCAAGAGCTACACCACCACAATTCTCCGGCGGCGAATCTTCATCGTCCAGGACGCTTCCTCCGCCCTCGCCACCACGACGGCGGTATCCCGGAGATGGCTTTGACTTTCGTCGGCCCATTACATCGGCGACCCCCAACGCAGAAGAAGTCATCGACTTGACCCTGGACTCAGATCCTCCCGAGACCAACGCAACTCAAGATGTTCGGAATAACCACCAAGATCACTCTACACAAATCTCACAGTCGAGGGCCCCGGTAGTGGTGGATCTGGAAGAAGAATATGAAGACTTGACTCAAGATGAACCTCCCAGCAGCCCGGAGGTACAGTTTATTGGTGCCACCGCTCGGCCTTCACGACCTCCTCCATCCTCGACGATTCCAGAATGGGCACCACAGTTATTAAGGATCTTCAACATGTCACAGGGCAGGTTCCCCGCACGACATCGAGTCTTGCGGCCACCAGATGTGGACGTATCATATATTGGAGAGCATCCAGCGGGCGCTATTGACCTGACGTTTAATTTCGACATGAGAAGACCTGACGTGAGAAGACCTGAAAGACCCCCAGCGAGCGCTTACAAGCCGCCGAGCCCTCCACCGGATGGATTCACAAGGACCCTTGAAGAGGATGACGTTGTGGTATGCCCCAACTGCGATGGGGAGCTGGGCGTTGGCGACGAGATTAGGCAGCAAATATGGGTAGCAAAGCAATGTGGACATGTACGTACCCTTCCTCATTCCCTTCGACCATTGCAAGGCCACTGCTAACGTGCACAGGTATATTGTGGCCGTTGTGCCCACCATCGCTCCAAGGCCAAATCAAAGAAGTTGTCCTCCACGAAGCCATTCTCTGTATGTCAGGTGCCAGAGTGTGGCAAACCGGTCAGCTCACACAAAGCTATGCTTCAGATCTACCTCTGACCCATTGTCCATCTTTCTGCATTTTTCAGGATTTGGGAGTCATGGGAACAGGTTTGCATTTGGTTGCATGTCGCTGGCGTTTAACTGCAGGGCTTCTTTCACATTCTCATAACATATGACCACGATGCATCAGGATACCCCAATTTATTTTCATTTCTAATGTTCATTCCTCCCTCCCGGTTTGGTCGAAGGGATGCACCATGTTTCTTGTCGATATCGGTCTTAGCCATTCTGGTCCGGGTACGATATGCATTGGCCTTGCATATACATGTGGATAATGATATTGTTCCAATATACTTAGATGACGCTTCTCCACATAGCACATACCCGTAGAAACAATTTAAAAAGCAATTTGTACATATGATACATATCCGATTGCGAGACAGAACCACGTTGGGGGTTGCCCCACGGGACAAGGGAATGCCGAAGCATGAAAACAAGCTAGCCCATAACGAATAAACCAAACAAAAAGAGTTTCCAAATTGTAACACCACTGCAGTAACCAGATACCCAATTTCCACTTACACCGACTTGAGGCCACCGTGGAAAGGGTCCCAGATACCTCTGACACTCTCGTTAAGACTCGTAATGGGCTTCTTGGTGCGCTTCGTCTTCTCGCCGCTGGCCGCCTTCAGCAGATTCGCCTTGTTGAAAATCTGCTCGGGCTCGAGGTTGCGTACACAGATCGCCTTCTCTCGGCCGTTGATATAGTGGCCCTTGATGACGGGGTGCTTGTGTGGCCGGGGCGATACTCGGATCTCGATCTGGGGGTTGGCTTTGGCGAAAGAGGGGAGGTGGTGCTTGAGGAAGGAACTGTGTAAAGTTGAGAACCGTCAGTCTATGCCTTCAGATTATGCTTCTCAAGCCACTTCAGACTGGCTACTTGGGGAAGAGACATACACCATGCCGCGAGAGCTACCAGCCCAGTCGCAGTAGTGGAAGTCCAACTGCTTGCATTGTAGGATAAACGCTCCGACACCGTTCTGAACAAGCGCGTTAGTCCAATTCTTCAGGATACTTCAGGCGTCTAGAGGCAAGAAATAGAACATACTCTGGCGGTCGTCACCGTCCGGATCCCTTGGACAGGCATGGCGCTGTATATTGTCTCCGTTGTCTGGTTTGGCCGGTCGAACGACTTTCCACACTTCAATCTCCAGACCCGTGACACCCTGGTCGGGGACTTTTCAGCGGCGCGGCGCACCCGAGAGATCCCCGCCCACCATTGGCCAGGGCGGTAATCTCGGCTACCGCGACTAGGCGGTTCTCGACCGGTGCCAAGACAACTGGAACTCAACCTGGTACTAGCGGGAGCCCGTGGAAAGGACGACCACGACGCGAAACTCGAATCCAACACTCAGTACTTCCCGGAGCTTCGACACTTACCTCATCTCATCTCACCCCACCCACAGAAGGTCGGGAGTCAAAAGAAGAGGGAATTTCGATTTGATTCTTCAACACATCCGAAGAAATCCCCAGTCATTTGGATGGTCTCCGTCAGATAATAGACTAGAGAGTTTTCGAGTATTCTCCCGCATCCGAAACCTCTTGTGACCTGACAAAGGCGCAAAATGACGGACAAGCTCCCCCCTCCGCTTCTGGCGCTGTTCCAGCCTCGCCCGCCCCTCCGCTATGTCACGCCCATCAATCGGGCCCCTGAGGACTGCAAGAAGAGTTCCATCGGTGGGATCGCGCAATTCCTGCCCGAGCTGAAGCAATACGAAGAGGAGGTCCCCTACAATGCCACAGAGAGCTGGATTCAGCGCAAGTTGCGACAGAAGGTGGAGAAGAAGGAAAACATGGAGAAGCAAATCACAGAAGGGCTCGAAGGATGTATGCATCTCTCTTCTAAATATTCTCCTACCTCTTGATGTATTGTGAACCGCCGGTTTTGCTAATATCCGTTGGCGCGCCACAGATGATCCGTCGAATGACCAACAAGCTCGCGGAGACCCGTTCAGGACCCTTTTCGTTGCCAGACTGAGCTACGATGTCAAGGAGTCGGACTTGGAGCGGGAGTTCGGCCGCTTTGGCCCTATTGAGAGAGTATGGTTACCTGAGTCTCCCAAACGCGCGCTTATCGGAGTAGCTAAACTGACCATCACCAGATTCGTATCGTCAAGGACACCGTAACGCCAAAGGGTTCGAAGAAAGCGCACAGAGGATATGCTTTCATCGTGTATGAGCGCGAAAAGGACATGAAAGGTATTGCTACAGATCTAGTCGCCGATTACCCCGGATGACTACTCCTGGTATAATAATCTCCCGTGCTACTTGATTGCTAACCTAGTGTTTTTTTCTTGACGAACTTCAGCGGCCTACAAAGAGACAGATGGCATTCGCATCAAGGATCGCCGGGTTCTGGTAGATGTTGAGCGTGGTCGGACTGTCAAGGGTTGGAAGCCCCGTCGTTTTGGCGGTGGTCTTGGAGGACGAGGTTACACCAAGGCTCTGCCTTCCCGGCCCATTGGACCTGGGTCTTTCAACGCTCCTTCAGGCCCCGGTGGCTTTGGCGGTGGTTTCCGAGGTGGCTTTGGCGGTGGCAGAGGCGGCCGGGGAGGCTTCCGTAACGATCGTGGTTTCGGTCCTCGCGGCGGTGTCGGGTACCAAGGGGGCCGCAACGGCTTCGGCGGACAGGCTCCTCCCAACGCTCCCTCGGGTCCCGGAGGTGGACGCAGTGGTGGCTTCGGTGGCCCTGGTGGCCCTGGTGGCCCCGGTGGCCCCGGTGGGCCCGGTGGAGGTGGCAGATTTGGTGGCCGTGAAGACCGGGGAGGCACTGGTAGCAACCGTGAACCCATCAGACCCCGGGACAGCTTCGGTGATCGCGACCGCCGAGACCGGGACCGGGACCGTGAGGGTGGTGATCGCTACAGAGACCGTGATCGGGACAGTCATCGCGGTAGCTACCGCGACCGCGACCGCGACCGTGACCGCGAGCGCGATAGATATGGAAGCCGTGGCGACGATTACGGGCGCAAGAGATACCACGAGGACGACTCGTACGACGACCCCCGCGCCAAGAGAAGGTACTGAACTGCTTTGACGGAGGGCTTCCTCATCTTAGTATCCAATGACCGTTTGGTGGTGGGTATTCCTGATTGATCTCCTTTCTCGTCCTCCCGCGTCGACAAGGGTAAGGCCAGCCAACACCGCCTTCGATCATAAGAGCCTGGGCGTCAATGAGTCAGTCAGACAACCAACTAGGCAGTTCCTTACGAGAGTCGAACGTCGCAACATCTTTCCATAACATTTGTCAGGAGGTATCCACGGCAGCACCAGCAGACGTCTCATTCACATCAAGTCGATTGATGTCTACTCCCGCATCAGACGCTTCGCAATTTCCTATCAGTGCTCGTCATACTCCGCTCCCTTCTCTTTCTCTCGTGTCTTCATTAACATTCATGTCCTTTGTGCTTTATGTTTGTTCCTGGGCTTTACTACGGCCGTTACTCTCTCATTGTGGGGTAAGTATGTACGTTAGATCTTTAACATTCTCTTCAGGCGGAATCGTGGTTGGGTCGGGATTTGGGACGTTCAGGTAAGAAGATCAGGTAGGGTTTTCCATCAGCAATGACCGATACCAGGGATCTTCACACAGAGGTAAAAATCAAGGTAATGATTCGTTACTAGCGTCAGGGTATGGTGGATAGTAGCAATAGGTTTTCTCGATATAATGTGCTCATTGTAGTATTCTTGCCGGGAGAGCTCTGATGAAACGTTTTCAGGCCTAGACCCCAAGACCAGGCTGGCCGTAATAAATTACCTCCTCATTTGGCTTGTGTTCGACCCATTGAAATTAAAGGCACTGTGCAGTGTGTCTGTTCATGCTCATGCGCCGGCACCAAACCAGCCTTAACCGCCAAGCCGATGCACTTAATTTCTATTCTTCAGTCTCTATACACGGGCGGGGAAGGGGGAATTGAATGAGAATCATAAATAAAAGGGAAATGAAACTTTTTCTTAAATGAGAAACAGAAAACAAAACGAAAAAAAAATAGGTGTATATGAAAGAGACCCGCCCCGCAGACCTATAGAAAAAGAAAAAAAAAACAATGATAAAAGAGGATAGGTATTCCTGAGTTGGTTCATTTTTTCTTTCTGGTTCGTCAACTACTCCTCCATGCCATCCTCATCCTTCGCCAACAGCTCGACCTCATTCGTACTCCGGGTCCAGTGCGCCTTCAAGGCGACCCGGAACTCGGAGGAGACGACGCCGAACATCTTGAGCAGCGTCGTCTGCCGCGAGTCGAGCACCTCGCCGGCCCGGCACACGGGGTACCCCTCCTGATCGTCGGTCAGCTCCAGCATCACCTTGCCCTTGACGAGGCGGGTGGGCACGCCCAGCTTGCGGAGCTCGGGCTCGATCGTGTGGCTGACGGGCTCGTCCTCGGCGGCGGGGATCTCGCCCGCGCGCGAGTACACCAGCCCGTTGGGGATGGTGAAGGCGCGCGTGCTGACCGTGCCCGCGCGGGCGTAGTCCAGCGGCCGGAAGTTGTCGAAGTAGTCCGTTACCGTGGCCGGGTCGCGCGAGGTGAAGAGCAGGCCGACGGCGCCCGTCAGCGTCGGCGACAGCTTGTGCAGGTTCGGCGCGGCTTCGTTCTCCGGCGTGTGGCCCAGCGCGACGGCCATGACTTTGGTTTTGCCGAAGAAGAGTCTTTTTTGGGGGGGGGGAAAGTGTTGTTAGTTGAGGTTGAGAAAGGTTTGGGGATATGGTGATAATCGGAACCATCAATAAGGTTAGGAGTTTTGAGGATGGACTTACCGGCTATCAGCGAATTCCGTACGCACATCCTTCAGGTATGTGTTGCGCATGTTATCAACCCCAAACACAAACAGGTGGTCGTATTTCTCAATGCATTCTCGGATGTTGGCGTATAGGCGTCTGGTTTGTTCCTTGTGCGACTTCTTTGCGGTCTTGGACTCGTGCACAACTCTGGCACGCTTGGAGCGGGGCATTGTGTCGGTGTGGTGTGAAGGGAATTATATAACTGAAAAATTCGTATTTTTAGACAGCACCTTCGTGTTCCCCTGGATATGATGCAGAATGGAGGGAGGGAAAAGCAGAAATTAAATATGAACTCGGGTTCTGGAAGTGAAGTGGATCCTCCCATCCAGTGATTTTTTTCTTGTCTTTTGACTTTTTGATAACAGCCGGATTATCGTTGATGCGGGGTCTTATCCGTCCCGACTCCCCGCTAGTCCGCTTGGAGAAACGAGCTGATGGGGAACTGGAAGTCTTTCTCCTCGTTCTGTTCGTCATCGTTCGACTTACTACACTCCATCTTGTCTTTTGCTCTTTTTTGTTCTCCTTTGGAACGAGGCCGTTTGCGAAGACGAATCAGCATGTCGTAGAGTGTATATGCTGCACGATTGATTTGCGGGCTTACGTTCAATTGAATCTCTTTGTCTCTATCCCCGACAATGCTCGACTTCATGGATTACATCCAACTTGCGTTCGCCGAGGCGACCAACTGGAACCGCGACAATTCATATTCGTCGTTGACAGCGACTGCGCAGTGTGTGTCCCACCTTGGAGCCCCTTATTATTCATCATACTCATGATATTCGTCTAGCGCTCCTTGATTTTTCCACGCCGGAACGTCTCCGCGTCCATCTCTCCTCCCTGTCCACGCCGCACTTCGCGACGAGCTACACCCTCGGCACGGTTGGTCTGATCGATGGCTCGGTATCCTACCTCTTCAGCACCGTACCCCTAAACCACGCCGCCAGCCGCAGCGCCTTGATCCCTCTCCGCAAGCTCTCCCCCGGCTACCGACAAGTGCAAGCCCCCGTCGCCCCAATCGAGAACTTCCGCGTCGACTCCATCCTTGACGACCTCAACCACCTTCCCGGTAGCGACGATAATACCAGCAGAAACCATGGCCGCTCCCAAAAAGCCACCCTATTCCACGCCACCCTCCACCTCCCCCCACCGACCACCCTGAATGCCCTCTTCCTCCGCCGCATCTCCCCGACCATGCAGCTCTCCCTGGCCGTCTGCTCCACGCGGGGGCCCCCGTTATCCAAATCCGCCCCGCAGGCCTCCCTCCTCACACAACTCTCCCACAACACCGGCAAGTACAGCAACGAGTACCTCTTCAGCACGGACAACGCCCTGTTCGGGTGGCGCGGCCTCTGGAACTTCGGGCCGGATCCCCGCGCCACTTCCACCGGCACCACCACCACCGCGTCAACACAGCCATTGTCCCTCCTCTCCGCCGGCGCGGAAGCGTACTACTCCCCCGTCTCCTCGTTAATTGGCATGTCCACGGGGTTACGGTTTAGTACCCTCCCCGCTGCAACAGATGTGCCTTCATCATCATCATCATCATCTTCTTCTTCTTCGTCCACCAGCAGCGCGAGCAGCAACAGCAACAGCAACAACCCCATCTCCACCTTCCCCTACACCCTCACTCTAACCCTCACACCACTAACCGGCTCCCTCTCGACGACCTACTCCCTGCGCGCCTCGCCCAACCTGGCCTTCAGCTCGCGCTTTGGCTTCAACGTCTACAGCTGGGAAAGCGAGATGGTCGCCGGCATGGAACTGTGGCGGAAGAGTCGGCGCGCGGCGCCCGCGGATGATCCCGACGATGACGGGCTGGAATGGGCGAGACGGAAGATGCGCGGGGAGAGACACCCCCCGTTACCTTCTTCTCCCGTCCGGAAGACGGATCCCCTGGGACAACCACACCTGGTCAGAAAGACTACCGGGCAAGAAGAAGCGAATGAATCTGTCCTCAAAATTCGCGTGGATCAGTCGTGGAATGTCCGGTTGCTGTGGGAGGGCCGCGTGAAGGAGCTGTTGGTTAGTGCCGGTGTGGGGCTGGGGCCAAGCTCGTTTGCCTCGTCGCTCTCGTCACTCTCGTCGTTGAGTGCGGCCGGGGCGCAGAGTTCCGGGGGTGGTAGTGCCGGGGTTGGGAAGTCTTATTGGCATGGAGTGGGGATTTCGGTTTTGTATTCTTCTTGAGCTGTTTGGCTGTATGAGAAGCTGTACATATGTTGAATTATTGGATTTTACGAAGCGTAGCAGTTATCTGAAGTTGGTTATTCGAGACTAAAGAAAATATAGATTTTTGTGGTATTTGGATGGACATATGTCCTCATCGGTATATGCACTTTCATATAGTAGAGGCGGGGGGAGGTGGTACCCCGCCTTGCATGGAGGAGATGCTTTTCACATTAGCCCCTACCAGCAGGGCCAGCATGTCGGATTAGGGGATTGACGTTGCTGGCACTTTGATCGGGTATCATATCACGTTATCAGACGAGAGTCGTATGTGCTTACAGACGAGCGTTGATAATGTCGACGACTGGTGGCAGTTAGTTTGTGGACCAAGCATCGATTCAGGAGAAAGGAAAACGTACAGGCAGGCTTCAAGCTGGCACCGCCAACGAGGAAACCATCGACATCGGCCTCCTTGGCCAGCTCGCGGCAGTTCTTCTCGCTGACGGAACCACCGTAGATGATTCTGGTGTTCTCGGCAGCGTCGGCGGAGATGGCCTCGGAGAGCCACTTGCGGATGGCAGCGTGGACCTCCTGGGCCTGCTCGGTGGTGGCGACCTTGCCGGTACCGATGGCCCTGTTGGGAGAATGTCAGCATTTTGAAACTCGACTTGGTTACATTAGGTCGGCAACGTACCAGACGGGCTCGTAGGCAATGACAACCTTGGACCACTGCTCCTTGGAGAGCTCCTTGGCGACGGCGTTGAGCTGTCTGGTGACAACATCGATGGTCTTGTTGGCCTCACGCTCCTGTAGATTCCCAACATGTCAGCACATCGTTACCACCACCAAAGTCAAGTACTAGCTTCAATGGGGGGGGTTAGGAGCTACAAAGTGGGGTAGTGATGCCACTACTACCCAGAGGGATCCACACATACCTCAAGAGTCTCACCGATGCAGAAGATGACGCTGATATCACCCTCAATGGCGGCCTTGACCTTGCGGGCAATGAACTAACAAACACCGAAATATTAGCCCAAGCCATTGGAGATTATGATATGTTAAAGGAGAGTATGTCAATTGGTTGACATGGAAAACATACCTCGTCGCTCTCCTTCAGGATGACACGGCGCTCGCTGTGGCCGATGATGGTCCAGTTGATCTTGGCATCCTTGAGCTGCTCGACACTGATCTCACCGGTGAAAGCACCGTTGGGCTTGTCGAAGACGTTCTGGGAGGCAACGCCGATCTTGTCGGAGGCAGCCTCGCGGGCAGTGAGCAGGTAGAGGGAGGGAGGGGAGATGACCACCTCAGAGGACTCGTCGAGCTTGGCCTTGTTAAGGTTGTTGATGATGGAGGTAATGCTCTCGGCAGTACCGTTCCTTTTTTTGGGTATTGAGTGTTAGTTTGGCTCCGATTTGTTTGTTTTTCTATCTGCTGCTGCAAGCTGAGCAGGGATTGGGGGAGAGCGTACATCTTAAAGTTACCACCGACGAAGAATTGGCGAGGCATCTTGGATAATTTGGTTGTGTGAGTGGAAGAGACGAGAAGAGAGACGAGAAGGGGGGTATAGTGAGGGGGTGGATTGAAAGTAGGGATAGTATGAAGGAGAGAAAAAGAAGGAGAAGAGAAGAGGAAGAGAAGAGGAAGACGAGAAGAAATGAATGACGACGAGGAAGACGAGAGAAACACGGAGGGAGGGGGGGGGAGGGAGAAGCACGGCGGGGCTCGGGCCGGTGTGAACGAAAGGGAAGGGTTGGGTTTGAGTGAGTACTGAGTGGGTGTATGGGTGTATGGGAGGGTCGATGGCGGGGCTTATCGATAAAGTCACTTACTTTCTGCCTCTGAGCTGGCAGCCGGAAGCTTTCCTTCTTCCCCCCCTCCTCCCCTCCTTCAATTCTTCTGCTTCTTCCCTGCTGTTTTTCGCCCTACTGCAATTGGGTAACAATCCGCGTGACCTACATGTCTGCTACTTCTCCTCAATTCAAGTGCTTCAATTGATTTCAGGTGTATCCATCAAACTAAATTGGTGTTGAAACTACTACGACTTCTCTGCCAACCTCCAAAACACACACCCGCTGCAATGACGTTATAGCATACCCACACCTCCCCTTCACCCGAGGAAACGCCCGAAAATTAAACGGAGAACTTAACCGGAGAAAAAAAACCCCCGATTCACCATAACAATCAAGAATCACATGAGTACATAATTAAAGGGAGGAACTCAGCGAAGATCGTCCAACGGACGATATCGTCGGGCATAAAACGACCCTGAGTCACGGAGGGACATGCGTCGGGGCAGGTAACATGTACTGTCCCACTCCTCCTCCAGGACCCGCGCTTTGAGGTCTAATAGTCTCTCGCGATGCTCCAGTCGCGCCTCCCGATCGTCCAACATCCGGGTTCGAATATCGTTTCGCATCCGTCCGCCATCATAGCGGCCAATTCTCTCCTCGACCAGTTGCTTCATGTCTAACCCCTCGGGAGGAACAGGCGCCTGGATAATCTTGGGCCGATCTCGGGCCGGCCGTGTAACTTCTCGGCTGAGAATGACCCTAGGGTCGTTGTGATTACTCTTGGCAGGGACCACATCAATGGAACCAGCAGGGTAACCACTGCGACCGGTCCCCTGATTTGAATTGCCTTTCTGAGGCTGTTTGCGATAGTGCGTTCGATAAACCTGCTTGGTGCTGGGGGCTGAATGGCGACGGTAGAGACTGCCTCGCCATGGCTGAGGTTGAGGGTTCTCTTCGGCTTCTGACCCCTCATCCGAACCCTCGGACATTGAACTTTCGTCGTCAAAGTCGAACTCAGACTCCCCATCGCCCACACTACTTGACTCAATGCCTAGGTCTGTCTCTGGCTCTGCGACGGGCATTGCTGCGTTGATATGATCAGGCTTAGGATGCGTAGGGGTATGAGCCCTGGTCTTACCTAGCTCATGCAACTCGGGTGGCTTCAACGGGCTGGGTTGAAGATGGATATTGGGACCTCGGTGAGCCACACCCTGTGTGACAGAAGCTCCGCGAGGATCATTCCACATGGTCGGCATCTGTGGGATGCCCCTTTGCATCTCATGCTCTGTAATAGGGGCCGCAGAATCTTGAATTCCTGCAGAATGTCGATACTGTGGGTGCGCAACAGCTGGCATCCCCTGCTGTATCCAAGCCGCCCATTGCTCCTGGGGGATGGGCCGCTGTACTCCTGTCGGGAATGAATGCTGTGGTGGAGGAGGTGGAGGCTGATGATTTGGCCTGGAAGGCAGTGGCTGCTGGATATCTGCCATGCTTGCTGGCACTGGTCCTTGATGGGTGGCAGGTTCCTGATGCACGGCAGGCCCTTGAGGAACAGCAGACCCTCGATGGACGGCAGGCCTCTGGGGGATGGCAGATCCTGCGTGCCTGGCCAATGGATTGGTTGGAGGAACAGTTTGACTCAACCTGGGTTCCCTGTTGAACAGAGTATGGCTGCTAGGGGCTTGAAAGGTGTCTCCGGTAGGGGTTATTCTCTCCACAGGTTCATTGACAGAAACCTGCGGATATACCAAACTTGCAGCCTTCTTCCGGATGATAACTTCTAACGAGACCGTCTCATAATCACCGCGTCGAGTATTCTTGCCTCTAACAGGTTTCTCGTCCTCCTTCACATAGACGCAAGTCCATTCGAATCGGGGACCGCTGGCCCTAAGCTCGTGAATCAGTTGGTCGACGTGGGCCCGCTTCACCTTGGACAAAGAATGGTATTGCTCGGCCACGGATAGCTTCTTGGTCCGGTTGACCACCATGTTCATCAAGTCTGATTGGCTAAGGTGCATCTTCGCTCTCTCAACTTGACTCCAGGTGCTCTTCTTCCCGGGGGTGGGGGTGGCCTTGAAGAAGGTATACCCCAAGTAGAAGAGGGGAGCGGCAGCATCAACGTCATTCATGGCAGCTATGCCTCCTGGCTTCTGTGTGTTCTTGTTGGAAGCCCTCTCGGTCTGTACATGGAGCCGGTTCATGGAGTTGATCAAGTATTCTGGACTCGCTTGATCTTGGGGGTTGATTGATACTATACGAGGGTGCTCGTTTAACTGAACGGGAGGGTGATGAATAGGAGGGACCGGGGGGACTGGAGGGACAGGCGGAACCCGGTTGTCTGAGTTGATTTTCGCCATACTGTAGGAGGCGGGTTCGTCTGGAGTGGATGGATGGGATCACAGTGAGTGAAGAGTGAGCTGGAGGATGAAGAAAGCAATAGTCACAGCATCACAGGGATGACAAGAGATAACTAGGTTCTGAATGACAATATATGCTGATAACTTCAGCTGGAAATGTTTTGGAGGGGGGAGGCGGGGGGCTATCAAGCACACATGCGGGCGTCATATATACTGAGGAAAGAAGTCCGTAAAGCGGACTGGAGGCAGTCTCCGGCACTCCAACGTCCGACAAACAGGCTGTAAGAATGTTTCAGACCGGGCAGATGCTCGTCGCGTTCTGCTTTATCATTAGAGAGAATTCCCGAACCTCACGGTTTTCTCAAAAAAAAAAAAAAAAAAAAATCCCCCGAGAGTAATTACAGGTAATTCGTGATTTGCTTTTACTAAAAACTGTCTGACTGATTGTCTCTCTGATCATCCAACCAAGCATCCATCCATCTGAGGGCAGCGTGCCTGTGACATTTGCAGGGCGCAAAAAAAAAAAGAGCCCGGGCAACAATGAAGAGTCAGGCTGAATTGGATTCGATGATGGATGCCAGTAATTTCCCTCCCGCCTCTTTTGTATTCCGTGGTTTCTCTCCTTTTTGTCGCCTTCGTCATTTCCGAAGACCACAGCCTCGTATCACTGTTCTTACGCCTCAGCCGCAATGAGATCTGAGATTGGGGCTATGCAGGGGATGAGAAACACCAACAGCCAGCTATGTCAGATGCCAAAAGTGAAGTTGGATTTACAATGCTTAATAACTACTAGATACAGTAACTACAGTACTAGGTATTACCGCGTGGGTTCGAGAGAAAATCCTCAGCTTCACCCCTTCACCCCCTTTGGCTGCAGAGTGGCTGAATTTCAGTCCAGGCAACAGAAAGCTCTTCCAAATGTAGTCTGCCTACCTTGCCTTAGTAGCCACTCAGCGATCAGTTCCAACACTCCCATCCAACGAAGGTGATTGCCGATTGGGTGGTGGGAGAACTTGCACGTTCAGGATCATGCAGCCAAGCCACTGTGGCGCTTAAAGCGCCCTGCTTCCTGCTGCAAAACTGCAAAGCTGCAAAGCTGCAAAACAATTACATCCATACTTACAAGCCATCCTTCAACCCTCGAAGGACATTGGACAAGAGCACATGGATCTGTACTTCACCACAGGCCAGGTGGATCTCTTATCGCATTGCATATGTATGGAAGATGCCATAGACGCGGCACAACATACTTCAGTACTTCACTCACTTCCGTCACTTCCGCTGCACACAGCAAAGAGAGAAGTGACCGCTGTTACCCTTTGCTGGGCTGCTCAGGTCTGCAAGCATCCGCACTGCAATCGAAGGCTTTCCTATTCTTAGAAAACACCGTCTTCGGACATAGGAGAAGACCTTGACCGCGCTGGATGGTGGTTGCGACCCTTCCACCATTATACCAGACGTGCCCAATCCATCAACTCTCAGCAGCATTACCCAGGCGACAGCCACGGGAGAACGCGCAAAGCCTCTTTGTATATCGACATGCTGATAGGCCAGTCGAGGTGTGACTCACCTCCTCACTCCTGCAGGTGTAGACACTACCAGGTTCAGGTTCGAGCGATGTGAGCCCAGCTGAAGGGCCTGCCATCATCATTGGTCTCTTTGTCTCGCATTGTTCCTACGTTAGCCTTTGGGTTGATGGCAGGGCTACATACTAACTATCAGACTTTATTGCATTTGCATGCTCTCTACACAGTAGAGTCAGAGTTCATTGAAGATGAAACGCAAGAATGCGATAGCATAGCCAAGGACGAGTGAAGACATGGGGATTGTTGCTTTTTTAGGTATGTTAATATTCGTTCTTTGTGGTCTTTGTGACTTGACACTCATCAACTCTTTATCGATTCTAGTAAAAGCTCTGGCTTCTTTGTTGAGCCACCGGCTTCATGTCTTGTTCCTGATTTGTGTCGAGCCAGCCGACACAATGGACTGTTCCCGCAATGGCTTTCATACACTGACCTCCAGCTTTTTGATTCCCGCCGTACTATCAACACCACTAGAATGAGCCATTGTTCACTGAATCTCTCCAGCATCAACTGCTTTCTTCCTGATAGTCCTTTCAATCTCATCCAGGAGGACTAAGAGACCTCATTTAAAATGGAGCCCCCCCATGGCTTCCTGGGCCATGAGGGGTATCCAGACAAAACGCTAGACTATTCGGTCCTTGCTCAACCGAACCACGAACTCATCTAAACCACTACCGAGAGTCACTATGAGTTCTTTTCCAGTAAAGAGATGGGGCTATGATTTTCGACACCTTATTGACCTGATCACCCATGACAGAAAGCACGATCCTAAGTACTTCAACAGTTACCGGCACATTCGAAAATACGATTCAGAACTCGCTGCTGTCATTCGTGAGCTCCTGGAGCCGGACACTAAACTTGCGAATGATTTCCCAAACCTTCATCAAGTTCTCTCCCATCGCTATAATGCAGCCTTGGCTGGCCGGGAAACAGAAGTATCCCGATGCCGGCACGTTGAGACGGATAGCGGCGAGAGATACGATAGCCACCAGTACCAGACTCGGCTTCTACAGCACCCCGAACTTTATGTAGACAGGGATGAGGAGGCTAAGAAGATATATCTCAGATGGAAGTCTCTATGCAAAATACTGAAGAAACAGCACTTCGTTATCCGGGGCATCCTCGGCAGTGGAAGTATGTCCTCCCCATTTGGCACTGTCTTGCAAATTCTCTCGGCTCACTGATGACCCTTTTCTTCACTAGGTTACGGGATTGTCCTACTTGCCCATAAAAGTAAGCTGTCCCCGAAAATCTTATGCGATTGTATGGAGCGACTTTTTACTAATGCTTCTCTTTCAGGAGACGATGAAGGTCGCTTGTACGCTATTAAGATGGAGAACCTGGTTACAATCGCCACAACAGTGAATTATCACGAGAAATACAGGGTTGTCGGCGCGATTGGACCCTCACCGGTAATGGCGCCCTTGTTCTTACAAGACGATGAACTTCACTACATCCCAATTGAGGCGTACATTCTGCTTCTTGCCAACGAGTGTGGCCGGTTCCCGACCCTTGACTCGGTCTACTCCCACAAGTTATACCAGGCCATCGTGATGTCCGCCCACCTCGATGAGGCCGTTGCCGAAGCTTCTTATATCCCCAAAAACCCTGAATATAACGAATTGCTCGTGCGGAGATTCGGGGCTTGCATCGCCAGTCAACTCACAATGTACAAGGAATCGTTACTGGAGGAGCACATGGTCTGCAAGGTTGCATCTCAACTTCTGGAAGGCCTCGCCTATTTGCGCGACATGCATATCTGCCACGACGATCTCAAGACCGATAATTTCATCATAGAAGAAGACTTGAACGTACGTTTTTCTCCCCCGTCATCCTTGCCCTCTCACCATGGGTTCCCCTGTGCGCGACTCTCATGCTCTCTCCTTTTGCTTCTTCCCATATGAACGACTGCTCACTCGTGAAATCCGCATACAAACAGACCATCATCATAGACATCGGACTCTACACATTTGCCCTCACCGATAACGACTATCTCAAGGAAGAATTCACCTACGTACCCGCGTACGAAGGCGGCCTCACGCCGGAATTGACCCTCGAGCTCTTCAGGGCTGCCTATATAGGGGAAGCGAACGATCATTGGCAGTTCCAGATTGTACTCCCCCACGACCAGCGGATGACCGGCCTGTGGGTGCTGGCCTCGAACATCTACGAGCTGCTGCACGGATTCGCACCCTGGGAGGACCCCAAGTGGGACCGCCACATCTGCTATGTGCAGGATTGGCGGCAACCCGGGGTTGACAAGACAATCTATGGCGATCGAAAGAAAGCGCTCAAGGCACGGCGGGAAAGGGTCATCAACAAGGAACTGCCGGTCTCGGAGATGCTCTCGCAGGACTGCGCCGACGCCATGATGATGATGTTCGCCAAGGACCCCAGGGACCGACCCACGCTGCCGGAGGTGGAGTCCTGTGTGTGGTTTGGGCAGTGGAAATACGAGTCTGACGATCCCGAAAGGTTCAAGCGGCCGGGCAACAATCGGGAAGTCAGGCAGCATGTGATGGAGGAAGGACAGCAGGCTCAGCAGGCGCAACTCCAGGCACAGCAGCAGGCACAACTCCAGGCACAGCAGCAAGCTCAATTCCAGGCACAGCAGCAGGCACAAAACCTAATACAGATAGCGGCAGCAGTCAACCAGCTTATCGCAGACAATGACGGGGACCCAATGCAAGAATAGGCGTGGATCGCTCTACTGTATTTGTTTATTCTTTCCCCTTCTTCCTTTTCCTCGAAAGCCCTTGCTTGATGCTATGTGGGTTTTCTTATTTCTCGACAAAGCATGGATTTCTCCGGGGTTGACGGAATGTTCCAATATCGGTTTGTGTAATAGTTGTTGAGCCCATTGCATCGGTGTGTTGGGATGTACCTGGAGTATAGAGGCGACACTAAGTCATGAGAGACGACAGAAAAGTATAGATTTATAGACGTACAAGGCTAAGCCTTGGAAGAATGATAGATGGATGCATTATGCCCGATCCCGAAAACCCCTAGCCACGAATGTAATAACAGCGCAAGAAACAAGGCAGGAAACAAGATTGAACACACACAAAAAAAAAAGAAAGAAATCACAGCAGTAGTCGACTCGTGTCAGTCATATCATCAGCGACGAAGACTATCCAGTCTTGCCTGTAAGTCATCATCACTTGCGTTTCCGGCGGCCCCAATCGGCTGCGCGACTCTTGCCTCGCCCACGGCCGTCTTTTGTATATCCGTCGGCGTCTCACCCAGCTGGAAAACAACCCAAAGAGGAAACAGTTAGTATGGGTATACGGAGACCACCACAACACACATATCCTCAAGGGAGGGAATAGAGGGACATCACGCACCGCCTGGCTCAGGTCCACGCCAATCTCATCCAGCACCTCCTTGACGATATCCTCGCTGTCCTCCTCCTCGCCCTCCATGCCCGTCGCCTCGTCGATCGCATCGTCCATCATCTCCTGCCGTTGGTCCATGATATCGTTCTCACGCTCGAACTCCATCGCGATCCGCTGCAGCGCCGGCAGGTTCATTTGCCGGTTCATGCTGCCCAGCAGCATTGTCGCCCCCTTCATCGACTGCATCATCTGCTCGTTACTCCGTACCGTCTGGATTTTGGGCGGGGCTGCGTTAGCTGACTGCCGATAACCAATCCATGCCCCCAACGTAGAGACTATACCTGAATCCGCAACGAGATCGCCT
The DNA here is from genome assembly GCF_001890905.1 of Aspergillus aculeatus ATCC 16872. Classification (NCBI taxonomy): domain Eukaryota; kingdom Fungi; phylum Ascomycota; class Eurotiomycetes; order Eurotiales; family Aspergillaceae; genus Aspergillus; species Aspergillus aculeatus. The sequence continues at coordinate 1,421,027 of NW_017962980.1, forward strand.
GCAACTGCGTGCGCATTTGATAGAATTTCTGGATGTACCTGTTCTCCATCCTATTAGACTAATCCCGGTCCGAATATCGCGGCTCGCAAATCGCACATCACACATCGCAACAAAGTACGGATGAAGAGTGTGTATTTGCATGTTGTGTGTGTGTGTGTGTGAGGACCGAGCATACCTCCGCGTGCGCACCAAGTCCTTGGCCTGGATCTTACAAGCCCCGATCTGCCCATTCTTGGCGCTCTTCTTGATGTCCTGGACGAGTTTCTTCTCCTGGTTCTCGAGCTTCACGCGCTCGCGGTCGAGTTCTCGTTGGGTGCGGTCGAGGGCCCGTTGGTGTTTGCGGAGGCGCTCGGCGGGCGTCATGCGCTTGCCGAAGGCCCATTCGACGATCTGTGATGGAGGTTTGATTTCAGTGTTTGTGAGTGGGGATTGGGGGGTGGAGGGGATTGGGGGAGGAAGGGGAGGTGGGGTGATTTTGCGACGCTGATGTGATTGGAAGGGTTTGGGGAGGGTACTTACGTTCATGGTGCTGGGGTTGTAAGGGGTATCGGGATCACACCACGATTAAGAAAGAGGGAGGAGGGAGGGAGGGAGGGAGGATTATCGGACGATTGGGGATTGTGGTGGTGTTGTTGTTGTTGATAAGTAAGGTAGTAAGGTAAAGCAAGCCGCAGAGGCGGAGAGAGTGAGTGAGCGAGCCTGTGAGGGACGACCAACCGCAAGTGACATCAAGGGCAAGCCAGCCGTAGGCTGTAGTTAGTGTACTGTACTGCTGATACTGGAGTTACTCTTATATAAGAGCTGGCAATGGTATGCTTAATACAATTCCGATACCAAAGATACCCACCCACAGTCACATGCAGGCCCCGACACTGAATCCTCCCCCCACTAAACCCTTTTCAGCCAGCAATGAACGAATTATTTTCCCTCTTTGCTCTTTGCCTCCCGCGCCGAATTTCCATGATTTGCCGAGTGCTTCTCATTGCTTGCTTGCTTGCTGCTCCTGCTGCTGCTCCTCAGGCTGCTGCTGCTGCTGTTTCTTTGGTGCATGCATTAATTACTCATATTATTCCATGTTCCATTCCTGATCCATCCTTCCATCCTTCCATCACTAAGCCAAATCTAATCTCCCTCGCCCCCCCGTGCACGGCACCTGCACCCACTCCCACTCCTTCCGTCCCTCCGCGACTTTTTTGTCCTTCCTTTCAACTCTTCCAGCACTGGGTTACGCCCACATGCAAACAACCATTCTTTCGCCATGAGTCAGGAGTATTTCCCCGGCCAAGGCGCCTCTTCTTCCTCTTCTTCCGCCGGATCCTCCTCCAGCCAGCAGCAACCGGCGCCCGAGGACTCCTCCGCCATGAGCAGTACCCCCTCGTCCTTCCCGAGACCCCCGCCCGCGTATATGACCGTCGGAAATGGTTCGACCTCCGAGAGCGCAACGGCCTTGATGGCCTCGCTGCATGAGGATTCCGGGTACGGTGGCAGCATTCCCAGTGGGAGCGTGGTCGATGGTGATGCTGGAGCTGCGGTTGGTGGCGGATGGCGAGCGGATCTGATGGTCGATAGCCCGACTCCCATGCATGCGCCCTCCCATCTTGGAGCATGGAACCCAGCAGGTGCGTTTCTTTTTGATGCTTTTTTCTCTTGGAGGAAAATCCACTTTTTAGCAAGAGTGTTTCAACTGACGCGTCGGAATCTATAGCTGAGCACGAGCGACAGATCGTCGCGAGCCATGTGCACCAATTACTCTAGTACGTGCGCCCTATTTCGTCTTGCTGTTCATAGCTACACGCTTCGGTCTGCTTTGATATCTCTCGGAAATATGCTAAGACTTGGGGTTATAGTAACTCAAACCGGACCAAGCTCGGACGCGCTATTACGCGCACTATCGATACGTTGAAGGAACTCCAGGACATGAACCGGCAATGGCCTGCCCATTATCCCTCCGTCCAGAATGACCTCGAGTCCCCCGACGACAAACCCACCCTGCACAAGGCCCAGTCCTTCTTCGGAAATGACGCCCTGGATTCGATGCCCCGTCCCGGCCAGATGCGGCGCGCCGCTACGATGACCGCCGGCGAGGATCTGGCGGAGTCGAGTGCCGCGGCGCAGCGTCGCGTCCCCACGGAGCCCCGGCTGATGAGCCCGCAGATCGCGCAGGAGTTTTCGATTCTCAAACTCGACCTGAAGCTGGGAGCCCTGTCGCAGGCCGAGTTGGTTCACTCCTTGGAGAAGGCATCGATTGCGTCGCTGTTGGATGGAAAGATCAGCCAGAGCGTCAAGCATCTGCTCTCGTTGCGGGATCGAATTGAGGATACTTCCAGCAAGGTTCTGATTACCGGTGATCTAAATGCCGGAAAGTCGACTTTCTGTAATGCACTGTTGCGCCGCAAGGTTCTGCCCGAGGATCAGCAGCCATGCACCAGCATCTTCTGCGAGGTTCTTGATGCACGTGAGAATAGCGGGTTGGAGGAGGTGCATGCCGTCCACAAGGATGTCCCCTACAATCGCAACGACGAGAGCACCTACGACGTCTATGGGTTGCATGAGCTGGAGGATATCGTCATCGACAACTCAAAGTACATGCAGTGCAAGGTCTATGTGAAGGATGTGCGGACGATCGATGAGTCTTTGCTCAACAACGGGGTCGTGGATATCGCGCTGATCGATGCTCCTGGTCTGAACTCGGATTCCTTGAAGACGACGGCGGTTTTTGCCCGACAGGAGGAGATCGATGTGGTTGTGTTCGTGGTTTCTGCTGCTAATCACTTTACTCTTTCTGCGAAGGAGTTCATTCTCAATGCTGCTCACGAGAAGGCTTATATGTTCATTGTCGTCAACGGTTTCGATCAGATTCGCGACAAGCAGCGGTGTGAGCGGATGATTCTGGACCAGATCGGCAAGCTCAGCCCTCGCACCTACAAGGAGGCAGCCGAGCTGGTTCACTTCGTCTCCAGTAACGCCATTCCCGTGGCACCTCCGGTCTCCGTTTCAAGTTCCGGCGGTGGTGGCGACGATGGCTCCGACGATGATGAGCCCGAGGATAAAGGAAAGGGCAAGGACAAGGGCAAGCAGCGGCAGAAGATTCAGGACTTTGAGAACCTTGAAGGTTCTCTTCGCCGGTTCGTTCTGGAGAAGCGCTCTCGCTCGAAGCTGGCGCCTGCTCGGACATATCTTCTGAACTTGCTCGCGGATCTGAACTCCCTGGCTGGAGTCAATCGTGATGTAGCTCAGGCTGAACTCAAGCGTGTCACGGACGAGCTGGCCGAGCTGGAACCTGCTTACGAAGAAGGCAAGAAGAAGAAAGTGGAACTCAGCGATCAGGTCGAGAAGTACATTGACGAGTCGTGCGATGACGTCTACAACCACACCCGGTCTAGCTTGGGTGAAACCATTGCTCATGTCTCCGAAGCCGACTTGGGTGTTGAGTACCCCGGTCTGTTCTCCGCGTTCCAGTACGCTGAGGACTTGAAATTGGCTATGCTGGATCAGATCGCCGCATCTGTAGCGGACTGCGAGGACTATGCGCGGGACAAGACGGTCAAGGGTGTTGGTTTCATTCAGAACATCGGTCTTTTGCACGTCGGAGAAGACAAGTTTGCGCCTTTGAACTTCCGCGCGGACATGATGTTCCGTCGTGGTCGTCGTCACACGCTTGCCAGACAGGTCGATACCGAAGTAGAGATTTGGGATTTCTTCGATATCTCCGGAATTTGGGAGCGGCAAGAGAAGATGGCCGGGACGGGAATGGCGATGACTGCGGTGACTGTCCTCGGAGGCAGAGCCTTTGGTGGCATCGGCTGGGTTGACAGCATGTTCAGTGCTGTTCGGTTCTTGGGACCGAACAATGTGCGCCGGCTTTTCCTGCCTGGTGTTTTGGCAGTCGGTACGTTTTTTTGCTTTTCTCTTGTTTGTGTGAATTTGACTGACAGAAAATTTAGCTGCTTTGACCGCTGCTTGGATGGTTTCTACGATCCCTACTACCCTTCCCCCTCGTCTCTCCCGCAAGCTTGCAGCTACTCTCTCAGAGATGGACTACGTCCACTCGAACGCTACGCGTATCTCCTCCGAGGTCCGCCGCATTCTGCGCCTGCCCGCCGGAAACCTCCAGACCAGCCTCGCGCAAGACATCGAAGACCTCGGACGTCGCAAGCACGAAGTCAGCAAGACCAAGCATGAAAGCGAGACCGCCAGCAAGTACTTCTCGAATCTCTTCCGCGAGAGTGGCGAGAACCGCAGATCCGTGGAGAGCATTGATTTGGATGCTCCTCTACCCGGTGGTCTTGCGGCGGCTCATTAAGCATGTATGGGGTAGTTCAAAGGTTTTGCAGGTGATTTCTTTTCCTTGTACAAACCATAATGATGCTGTACGAACTTTTTACTATTCCCTTTTTGCTGTGTGTGGTGTGCTTTCGGCCTTGTGCCGCCTTCCTCCCCTGTCCTCTTCTTTCTATCACCAAAATATCCCGCCGTGTATGAGTTACAGCTTTATTCTTTTCTTCTTCCTACCTCCTTTTCTTCTGTCTTCTTCCCAGTAATCAGGGCGTGATTGGTGTGCTACGCACGGATAAGAGATAGCCTAAAAATTCTTTATCAGATTGATATCCTTGATAGCGATCTTTTGTGCACTTGTCTGCCTTGCTTAATTCTAGTGGCGCTAACTGCGCTATTGTTGTCGAAGCTATTCAAAGCCCCTAGCAACGGACCAGGGTACCGACCACATGGGCATCCTGGTCCGTGCGTGCCGTCCCGCGCCGGATTGTTCCGCAACTCCGACCGTGCCCTAAGTTGATCTCTTCACAGATATAGTCCCGTAGCATGCAGGCTCCTTGACGGGCTGTTGTTGAACAGGGGGGTTCTTCACGCCCACTTCTTTGATGAACATGAGCTTAAAAGATAGTCCTTCACAGCTGTAATTTTTAGTGGGCACTTCCTCAACGGAAGTGCAAAAAGGGATTCCGTCACTGTAGTAGTCCTCAGAAGGTAAACCTGTCACTGTGTTCAAAAGGCAAATCCGTCACTGGGGTTATTTTCAAAGGCGATCCCGCCACTGATGTAGTTCTCGAAGAGGTAAGCCGTTCATGGATTGAGCGCTCAGAGCGCAGAATACACCATGGAATGATTAACCGGACTGCAATTCTTCACGGCTGATTCAGCGGTTAATTGTATCCTCAAGGCTTCAGCGAGCCGGGGGCAGTCCATTAAGAGCCCTCCCACTCCTTCTCAGATTCTTTCTTCCTTCTTCCTCTCTCCTCTTCCCACCACACTCCACACCACACTCCATGTGGACTTCTACTCGGTTTTTCCTACCTTCATATCCTCTGTTGACTCTCACTCTCATGATACATCTGTTCCTCTTCTTATGCATCTGATCATCCATTTGATACACCTTTGCTGTGGGACGAGTTGCTCCAGCCTTGGATAAACTGAGCAGCGCAAAACTTGGGATGATACCTCCCGGTGTGGGGCGTTACCTATGTCTTTTATCTCCCCTCTTTCTACCCCGCTCCATGTGGTCTTCTTCTCAGACCTTGCAATTTTCAGACGTTCTAATACCCACTGTATTACATTTGATGCATGGGGCAGAACATAAGTTCTTTGGAAGGATATGCCTTGGTGATGCTAGGGAGGGGGGGTTGATCGTTTGATCTCGACTGACATGGGATGACACGAAGAGATGCTGGGTCGTATGTACGCTTTCGAAGAGGAAGTTTACACAAATTATCAGGTTCCCGAGGAGCACTTTGGTTCTGCGAACCCCGCAGGCCAGGATCTCCTCGAGTGAGAAGAACAGACTCGCTTGGAGCGTGGCGTCGTCTGAATGCGGGGTTCTGGGTATGCTTCCAAAGGGAAAGCATACGCAGTTAGGAGCTGTCCTTTTTTCAACGAACATCTGGCATTGGGGCTAAGATGCAAGGGGTGAGATTTCAGTACCCCAGGGTGTTTTGCCTCCTCATCTCAGGTCGGGTCCTCTTCGGAAATTTGCGGGAGAGTTCCCAGTTCCCAGTTTACCGATTGCTTGCGGGGTCTCGGAGATCACATCTGCGAGTCGAGAAAGGTGATGAATGCTATGATGGCTCGGCCATCTGGGAGAATTGATCCAGGGTGTCGAACTGGTGGTTCTTGCGTGTTTCTCCTTGAATCATATTTGATGGGCGACTAAGACAGTTTTACTCATCTTGGTGATCAAGTCATTTTCTTCTTTTGCTTACACTTGTGACTGTTTTGAGAGTCCCGTCTTTTCATCTGTTCTTGCTTCAACACTCACCCATCCTTTATGGAATGTTCTTCCTTTTTTTGAGAGATTGAGAGCTCATTTCTTTCGCCCTGTCTCACTTCTGCTGGCACTCCGAGGGTCGTCTAGCTCAGAGGCCATTGACCGGACACTCGTTTGTAACATTCTCACATGCTTTTTCTTCTGGACTGCACAAGTTTCACCTTCTCCTCAATTCGCGCAAATCGAAGAGAGCTTCGTCAACGCTGTCAAGTCAAGCCTGTTCCCCGAGCTTCGTCTGTCTTCCAAGACTCATTGCCCAAGTTGAGCGGTGCAGCTCCAGAATCAGCGACCGGTCTACCCTCGTACCATCCTGTTGCTATCCAGTGACTTGCCAGTGACATGATGGAGAGCACACTCGTCCTAAGAAGAATGGACAAGGACACCACTGTCAGATGTGTCAGAGCTTGGGAGCAATTGGTGTTCTGCTAGGTGACAATCCTCTCTAGCACCACTGCTGAGCTGGTCCTTGCTGTTTAGATTCTGTTCATTCGGACTCGGATGACACATCGCCATGGTAATCAGTTCACTCCCCCCGTTGATCGCCTGGGAGACAGACTATCTGGGCAGGACTCGGAAATTCCTTTACCTATCATAGCTTCGCTATGAGCATTGGTATATCGACGCCTCTGTACGAATCGAATGTATCTGATGCTAATGTCCACAGATAGCACCTTGGTCTACAGCGAGTGCGGAAGAAAGACTGGGTGAGGAAAACTCTTGCCGCTGCCGCTGTGCCGCCGCCGCTGCTACCACCACCACCACCACCACCACCACCATCACGATCACTGTTAATTCAGACGTTCGTGCATTTGGACACAGTCTGCAGGTCGAAGCTCGACTTTTTGTTTGTTGACATCGGGACGAACTCAGTTCTGGTTAAGATGATGAGAAGAATGGTTTAGTTACCACCACTTCACGGGGTTCTGATTCATTGCTTCCTTGCCTGAGAGTCATATCCCATGGTGATCGATCACAAATGTAGTGGCCTCTTGAAGTACATAAACATCGACTTCGAGGCACTACTCAACAGTCTTGTCATCAGTGTAGCTCACTAGGGCTTGCCTTTTCTTATCCTTGCGATGAAGGCTCTGTAAGAGCAATGCTGCATGGCTCATTGTGGAGTCACTGGATATATTACCCACCCGTGAGCATCCATGTATCTAGCCCATTTTTCCCCTCGGAAATATGCTGACCTGGCTTGAATCTTAGTGTATTCCGATGGCTCAGGTGAGGTATTGAAGAACCTCCGGCGAGCTGCCAACAACGTCAGCCTCATCGAGCTTGCCATCGCTGTTGCTCAACGGGAGTGGCGTGTTTTCTCGTCCTTACGATAAGGTTCTGTGAGAGCGCCGCCGCAGCCCTCATTGTTGAGTCACTGGATGCATTGCTCGCCCGTAAGTATTATACTAGACCGTCTCATTGCTCGGCAATATGCTAATCTTGCTCGGATCTCAGTTTATTCCAATGGCTCAGGTGAGGTATCATAGAACCCTCCGGCGAGCCGCCAGCTATTCAAGCCTTATCGAGCTTGCCATCGCTGTCGCTCAACCTGAGCTGACGTGTCCCTCTGTCCTGGCAATTGTCGATGCGCAAGGACTTTCGAAGGCCTTGTTGTGAAGCCAATGGGTACATTGCCCGTGAGTGACTGCCTGACAGATTCCTTTCCTCTGAGAGAATATGCTAATCTTGCTCGAATCTACCTAGAGTTCTTGAACAGCCTCATTGACGCGAGTATGAACCTCCAGCAAGCCACCAGTAGCAGCCTCTTTTAGCTTGCTCTCTCTGTAGCTCAACTGGACTGGCATGTCTCCTAATCATGATTGTTGAGACTTTGAGGAAAGACTGCCGCAGGGCTCATTGTAAAGCCACTGGATAGATCACCCACCTGTGAGTAACTGCCTGGCCTGTCTCTCTTTCCGAAACGATGTTAATCATGCTAAGGATGCTAATCATGCTCGAAGTTGCCTAGTACGCTTCAATAGCCTAGGTGGGGTAGTTACGAGCCTCCGGCGACCCAACAAGGCCAGCCTCTTTGAGCTTTAGATCATTGCAACTGAACTGGACTGGCAGTCACGACTCTTGCCTAAGGACTGCCGCAGAGCTCATTGTGAAGCCACTGCTCCATTACGATCTTGTGAGTATTTCCTTCGTTCTATCCCTTCACTTATACTATGCTAATCGTGCTCGAGTGCACACAGTGTGCTTCAATAGCCGAGATGAGGTTTTTATGAACCTCCAGCGAGCCCACAACGGCGCCGAGCTTCTCTTTGTCGATCCTTGGACCCGGCATGTAGTCCAGCTGCGCGAGAGTTATGCACAACACACTGCTTTGAAAGTTCAGTGTGAGGTTCATCTTCAGAGAACCTTGTTCCGGCAGGCTATAGCAAGTCGCAGCAGTCAAGAATCAGGCAGATAAATCATCTGTATGCCATGCTTACAGGTCATTAGTCTGAACCTTTGACAGTCCGAGTAATGCGTTTCCAGACTGGAGTCGGGCGGGTTGATATTATCATCGACACTTTCAGGTCTCTTTTTCGATTCCCGGAGAAGCTGCTCATATGTTCCTCTTCGGGTCTCTTGAGTTGAGCGCAAGAGTGAAGAGCTTGAGCCTACTGAGTTCTTAGACCTCACTTGCATTGCGGCTTGTTGCCAGTGGGCAGATGCATTGTTAGACTATTTTGACCATCAGCCAACGTCTGCTCTTCTTGTGCTTGTGTCAACTCGACCGTTGATCGAGTCGAAGCATGTGATCGAAGTTCATGAGGCTATTCAGTCTTTCGATCACAGTTACAGTAGCAGCTCATTGTCAGTGGCAATGCAAATCAACAAACCATCTCGGCCGTCAGCCAACATCTGCTCATCTGTGCTTGTGTCGTCCTGGTCATTTGATTCTTAAGCAAGACTGTTTGTTCATTTACATACCCAGGACAATTTGATACTGCAGGGACACTCCTGCATTTACGCAAGACCCCAGGTCTGACTATTTTGTTCTATGCTCATGGTTATAGGTATGCTGGAGAGAAGAAGACTTTGGCACGTCCACTACGGTGAAGATATCGCAAACCAGAATGGAAGGTTCCATCTGTATGAACGAATCAGGCACATTCTAGTCTTTCGTTACAGAGCTACTACCAATTCATGCTTCAAAGCGAGTGCTAGAAGTTTAATCTATCTGGATTAGTACAAGAGATCTCTGAGATTGTTGGGCTCGGATGTGGTCTTGGGCTGGCTCAGAATCAAGAACTCATTGCCGGCTGCTTTAAGAGAATCTCGCTTCAAGTCTCCTGATGCTGATCGCTTGAACTTATCTTTAAGTTGATTACCCAGGGCTCTTGGTTCACTGGTATCCAAGCTAGGCAGAGTGTTCCTTCTGCGGTTCCACCTGGATTTCAATGCCTACCTGAATTTCTCTTGGGGCGACTCTCTCTCTCTTTAGATCGCATTTTCTTTCTTTTATCCCTTTCGACTCTCCTTTACAATTGCTCCCACTCTCCAATTTCGGTGGCTAAGAGAGATGGCTGGTAGGGTTCCCGCCCTAGGCGATGGCTGTGCTTGTGTTTCCGTTCTAGGGTGTGGTGATTTATTGTGAGCAAGATGAAAGCCTTACCACTTATCATTTCTCGTCCCGCTTTTGAGTCCCTACCCTCCCTCGCTCTGCACACCCGTAGCAGTAGACCCTGAACTCCATAATACGGGTGTGCGGGTCCCAGTCTGTAGTTGTCGAACAAATTCATGAAGAAATGGATGACCGGAATATGGTACGAACTGACGAGAATGCCAATCGGCGCGAATCGGTATAGGCCGTGCCTCATAACGCACTGAAGACACAATAGGGAGAGGATCGGAACATAAAGCAGTGATACAAAGTGTAAGCAGATCCGGCACCAGAGGTGGCGATCGCAGAACTCGCGATAAAGCTGCTGAATCGAGAAGTAGTACGTACATTGAGTCCGAGCAAGTACGTAAGGCTATATTCGACGAGAGAGAAGTCAACCAACCTGTCGTTCAATGGTGTCTCGGACAAACCGTAAGATACTCAAGGTAATAAAGTCCACTTTCAGGGAAAATATGCGAGCGATCACAGGCGGCAGTGAGATGGATTCTGCGAAGGCGGCGGCACGAGTAGCCGGCCCACTGTAGATGGCCTCTTTCCCTCCCTCTCTCCATTCTTCTCTTCCTCTTTCCCTTCCTTCCTCCTCCTTCCTCCCTCCTTCCTCACCTCGCATGCTTACTCCTTCCTCCACCATCAACAAACGCCTTCTCGATGAGTTGTACTTCCCCTCAGCAACTGTTACGAGTCATATTCCAAATTGTCCATCAAACTTCATCTTGACTGCGCTGCGTGAGAACTCCGAATCCAACTCGAAGAAGGCGGCACTCGCTGCTTGATCAGGACCCGGACCGTTTCTGCGAGCATCAGCCTTGTTCATGGCGACGGCTTTCCCAAAAAGAAGCACACCGGTGCCCGCCCCACGCCCTTGGCTCTCCTCAGTGAGCAGCCTTACGACCACCACCCTCCAAACAAAACATTCCCGACACTTCTCACTGGGGAGAGCCAAGGGCGTAGACCCTACAAATACCGCCCTACAACTGCCACTTTTTAGATGAATCCACCTCCTATCTTCCACCTTCTACGCCCCCGCCCTTGGCTCTCCTCAGTAAGCAGTCTACAACCACCATTTTTCCAGCGAACGCATTCCCTCTGTTTACTGAGGGGAGCCAAGGGCGTCGGTCCTACGATCACCACCCGTCTAACGAATACATTCCCTGTGCATACTCTGAGAAGGCCTGGAATACTCAGCTTTACTTGGCAGAGTGGAAACAAATTGCGAGTTGACACGGGAATGACTGTATTGAAGGAATGGAGAGAACGATCAGAGTGTTGCACATGTCCCCGGCTGTCTGTTTTGTGATAAGTCAATGCAAACGCACTTTCTTCAACGCAATAAGACATTTGATTCCATAAATATTGGCTCGTCGATCGACAATCGGACAATACTCTCATGGAGTCGGGTATGGGCAGATCCGTAGGGCTCAAGTCGCTTTTTGTGGTCTGAAATTGATCAACGTCCAGGCTCTAGGAACTATGACCAGTCAGCATACGGCCTGTCCTTCTTTCCTCTATGTTTCAGATAAGCATTTGCAGAACAAGTAGAACAAGGATCAGGTAGCGACCCGATCCTTTTCGTTGGGGAGTTGAGCAATGTCCAAGCTTCGGGACAGGATTAACTCCTTATGTTGGGAAACTTATCTTCAAGAGATGTCAGTATCGGTGTTCAGCAATGAGCTCATCCTACTACCCAGGTTTCACTCACGTTGAAGAAGGGCCCATTTGAAGAAACTCTTGAGCATGATTGCGCAAAGCTCGCTAGGGTATACTACGGAGGACCATTGCGGCCATCGGCAGGTGTGAAATATGCCGACAGAATAATCAGCAAACCTACACAGAAACCTCAACAACCTTAGCAAACAGGGACAACAATAGGTAAGCTCTAATAAGAATACCTCTAACAATAATACCTTCGGCCGCTCAATATTCCCAAATATCCCAACACAGGATAGGGCTGTATCAATCACGTGACTAGAACCTCCCTCTGGGGTGGTTATAGAAAAGCCTTCAAGGGGAAGCTTTCCGAGGGCAGGCGCCCGGAGTAGGATGGGATTTGGAGGCCAGGGAGTGGTGTAACCTAGTAAGCTCTTTAGGGCAGAGGGAAGCTTGCGATCAATGAAGCGCCTCTGTAAGATTTAAAATGGCTCTCGCATTGATGCGTATACGAGCATGCGTATACGAGATACATATGCTTACCTCTGCGGCCCGGGGATCTCGAAGTTCATTCAGACACGTCTGGAGAATCATCCGGCCACGATGCTCTGGATTCTGCTGCGCGATTTGTGCTGCTGCTCAACCTCCCCCTCTTATGCAGGGCCTCGTCACCATCGTTGCCGTTGAAGATTTTCAGGGCGGCAGTCTACATCGCCCCCGGTGGCATTGCTCAATATCCGCGCGACGTTACTTGCCAAATGGAAAACAAAAGTAATATCTAGGACAGTACTACCTATGCATCTACATTTCCTTTCAAAAATATGAAGTAAACGTGGCTAGCCAACGATATGCAGATCTAATAACGGTGGGGAGTACGGTGAAGAGAGAAGAGGAGGAAAAGAAGAAATCGAGAAGAGCGGGGAGGAGCTGAGATAGTCGCTGAACTCCGACCTGGGTCAGTTCCTTCCATTCTGGGTAACCTGTATAGATTCCTTCCCGACTTGGTGGTTGGTCATCCGAGTGGCAGGGGCGAGTTTCGGTAACCACCGAAGTACTACCGGAGTGCTACTGGAGGGCTACTGGTAGAACTCATTGACAGCAACAAGTCTCGCCTTCAAGTTCTTGGTCCACAACTAGCAATGGAAGGAGTAGTATAGTACAAGAAATCCCATCCACTCTTGCACATTGCGCGACGGTATCGCTTCCCAACCAAGTATGATTTGTTTCGCCGGGTAGGGTCACTCTCTTGAACAGAGCCTTCACAAAACAACCGACGCACCTTCCCGGAGCTCGCCATCGCTGGATCAAGCCCTCCCCGAGGCCCAGAATGATCGAAAGTGGCAGCAGAACATCCGAGGGAGGTCTCGGACTAGTCTGTTGAGGGCAGAAAGAGCTATCGACATGTTGCACCGCACTGGGTTGAGGTCGCAGAGACTTGTCGTAAAGCCATGTAGCGTTCGGCTGCATATACCTAAGCAGATGATGTCGGTTATTGCCAAGAATCGTGTGACATGGAGTAAAAGCTCAAGCGGTAACAGTTCCAGGTCAGAAAGTCGCTTTTCGTGTGGGCGGCTGCGTAAGAAGAGTTGAAGTGGCCGAGAAAGCCAGTCTTTCAAGCCCTTCATAATGCTGTGAGGTTTCCGGTATGGATGCAGGTGGACAAGGGCGATGAAATGGGGTGGACGTGCGTTAAGAAAGACTACTTGCGGGCTGGTCGGGAACGTGGATAAGTGATGAACTCAGCTACGTGAGGCTATCCGAGCGGAACTATCAACATGGGCCGTGGCGGGCGGTGAGCAGCCTGGTTATCGGGGCCTCAGCGCCGCCGACACCCTCAGACAAATCACGGTACCGTGCCTAACTTACGTGGCTCTGTCTTGTCGATTTCAATATAAAAAAAATGCTGACGATATTGTCTTAGCCAGCGCTGGCTACTACTTCTATTAAGATCCTTGTAATGATAAAATAATCTGTTACTCAGTAATAATATCTAGCTAGGTATTGTGATATCCTCCTGGTTCTTGATAGATTTCCTAGGTTAATAACTATTCGACAAGCGCTGCACGGGAAATCCAGCTATCAAGCACAATGTTTATTCTTTGTCGTATGCCAATAGTCTTTCCATATGAGGGGATCAAGGATCAGCTCAAGAAAGCCGGCTGTGTTTCCTTAACCATGATCAAAAGTCAAAAGCTGACTCTCGATTCTTATGAATCTGAGTTCCATCTACCTTGGTAGGTCGACAGGCATGATAGCCAGTTTTCGTGACAAATACAGAAAAAAAATGTTCGAAGCAGCAACCGGGGCTATGTTCCGTAAACAGCCACCAAAAGTGAGTTCATCGGAGAGCAACCCCCATAGACACATGTTGTCATTCCCGCGTGGGGAGTCAGTCAGCCTGAATTGTCTGCGCAGTTTCCGCTCCTCCCACTACGCATGCACCTTCCACCATCCAACCACGCCTTTCCACCTTTCTTCGGTCGTCACAAGCAGTCGACAGGGTCAACAACATTAGAATCAGGGCCTGAAACACCGGCCATGAGCGTGGACACCAATATGATCGATGAGCAAGTAGAGTGCGCAGCTCAGCATACCACGAAGAACGTCGACAGTCGCGGGGTCCCCGAAAGCATCAATAGCGGTATCAGCAATCCCCCAGAATCGATGCTCTTAAGGTTCGAGCTCCTCCCGGCGGAGCTTCTGCTCTGCGTCAAGAGTTTCTTGGGAAATACAGATGCCATCCACTTGGGCATGTGCAGCCAGACTCTAAGGAAGAAGATCCGCCAGTCTCCCATCACAGAGAAGCTGAACAGGGTAGTTAGATCAAGCATCTCCTTTCCCTCTCTTTGGGTTTCCCTCTCCTCTTCCGCTCACTAACCCCAAAACTCGTTCTCTAGACTAGTACATCCACCCCAACTCAGAGCAAACTAGAAACGGTGATCATCTGGCTCGGCATCTTCCACCCCGAAATCGAGATCCTGCGCCTCACGTATCTCGTCTTACGCGACTGCACCCGATCACTGCCAGAACCATCCTCATCGGAGGAGGCTAGAGTCAGTCTCCTCAAGACCATGGTCAAGATCCAGAAGGCCCAGCTGCGCCTGGACGAGGAGTCGTTGCGTCAGCTGCGGGAGCTGGTCCAGGTGAACAAGCGCCAGAGCGCGCAGCTTGACGAGATCATTCGGTTGCTGAGGGCGGCGCTGGAGGGCCGGAACACGGCCTCGGAGGCTGGGGAGGTTAGATAACTTTCCCATTGGGGCGGAAGGGGATATGGTGAATTTTTTGTGTCTGAGAGAATCACGAAGGAGGGATTGAGAGCTGAACGGAACAATTACAGGCTCCTATATAGGCATCGTAGGGATCTTGCTCAATCAAGCTTGCCCACGCCCTTAGTACGATGTAAACCACTAAGTCCACCAGACGTCATCAACCGAAATAATGATGCTGATGGAAGGCCATTGTCGGTCGATGATCCCGGGGAATCGTGATCCTCCCCCCAGATGATGATCTCACTGTAGTATCATTACGATCTTGCTTGTGACTATATAAAAACCATGATGGCGCCATGAGGACTCGACGCTACTCTTACTCCCCAAGAACTATAATTATACAATGGCATCCGGACTGGCATACCGCCTTGATCGGCCCAGTCGGAATTTTCTCGACATTCACTCCGCGCCACGAAAGCGTTTTAGGAGCGCCGTGAAGCTTTACCGAGCCCGATGTCAAAAGCCGCAACGACGGCACTGCCCGCCGCCGCCGCCGCCGCCGCTGCAGCAACATCCACAGCCTATGTGGAACTCATTACCGCTGGAGATTGTTGGCATGATCTTCCTGAACCTCGACATGATCGCCCTTGGCACCTTACGGCTAGTCAGCACAACGATCCACCAACAAGTTGACGCGGCTCTCTTTGAATATCGCCTCCTCCGAACTCATGCAGCCGAGACCCTCCAAGCACTGGACCTGGCCCAATGCACGCACTAGTTCTCGATTCAACAGCTGTATCACGAATTCTGCCACCCGCGGTGCCGGACATGCGCCAACTTCGGCCCCTACCTCTACCTTCCGACCCTCTCCCGGGTGTGTTTTCCGTGCGTCCTGTGGCACCGTCGATACCGCGTCGCCTCCCTGGAGAACGTCCTCCAGTTCTACCGGCTGCCCCTCGAGGACTGGTGCCATCTCCCGGTCATCGACACCGCGTTTGACCTGCTGGGCAAGTATCCGATGTCGGAGCGGATGCTCATCGACATCACGCAGGCCGAAGCCCTGCACAAGCAGCGCGGCAGCCCCCCACCGACGCGCGGGGCCTCCACGTACCAGAGCTATTATCACTCGACCTTCAACTCCCGGCTGGCGTCCACGGTGGCATTCCCCTACTGGGACCCGCACACCCGCGCGGCCGAGTCCGGGACCTACTGCCTGGGTTGTACCGAGTTCTGGGAGCGATCTCGCCCGAAACGCCGCCGGGACCCTCAAACCTGGGAGCAGTACTATGCATGGGGCCCCGGGGCCAGATCGCGGGGCCACGAAGCGGTCGAGCGCGCATATCGGGTCTCCGATCTGCGGCAACACTTTCGGACGTGTCCGCATGCTGTCCGGCGGCGGCGGTTTGGACACGAAGGGGAAGAGGTGGTGGAGATGGCGCGGAGGTTTGACGCCCCGATTGGGCGGGTCTTCCGGGTTCCGACTCCTCGCCGTCGTCGTCGTGGTGAGGGTCGAGTAGCAGTGTTGAGACGGTCCGCACGGCTTCAGAAGAGGTTGACGGCCCTGCAGACTTAGTAGTCAGGCTGCTGCTCACCACAGCCCGCCTCGGTGGTTGGATCGATACAACGGGAGGTGCCAGAATTTGGACGAGGCTGCAATGTACTGTACTCGTGTTGGGGTCTTTGTTGTCGTGGGTTGATCTCGTTTCCCTTGCTTGGCAGAGACTCAGGGAGTCAGGGAGCTTGTATTGTCCCTACTAATCCTTACTATTGTTCCTTCCTGTATTAACAACCACGGACAAGCGTTTTGCAGAGAATCCAGCCAGCAACACGATGTTCATTCTTTGTCGCATCATGGATGCAATAGTCTCGTATATCGAAGGGGAGCAGGGATCAGCTCCAGCAAACTGACTCTTGTTCCCTTACTTAATCGCCCCCGTCGTCTGCCGCCCTGAGATCCCGAGCTCTCGCAAGAAGCAGGTTGGCGACCACTTCACCTTGACTTCACACCATCCAGCACACAAGCACCACGAGAAATGTCATCCAAGCGCAGTGTCCTAATCACCGGCTGCTCCGACGGCAGTCTCGGATCCGCCCTCGCGCTCCGATTCCACCAAGAAGGCTGGCGCGTGTTCGCCACGGCCCGCAACCCCGCGAAGCTCAAGGAGGCCGAGAAAGCGGGCATCGAGACCGTGCTGCTGGACACTTTGTCGGACGAGTCGATCCGCGCCTGCGTCGCCCGCGTCCAGAAGCTGACGGACGGGTCGCTTAACGCGCTGATTAACAACGCGGGCGGCGGGTACTCGATGCCCGTCATGGACATCGAGATTCCGATCGCGCGGGACCTCTTCGAGCTCAACGTCTGGTCGCTGATCAGCGTCGCCCAGGCCTTCCTCCCTTTACTCCTGGAGTCGGCCCGGACCAGTGGCCCCGGCCGAGGTCCGACCTTGCTCGTCAACCACACCTCCATCTCCGGGACCATCGGCGCCACCGGCCCCTTCGCGGGGGCCTACAACGCCTCCAAGGCCGCCGCCTCCAGCTTCACCGAGACCCTGCGGCTGGAGCTCGAGCCCTTCGACATCAAGGTGATCAACCTCGTCACCGGCGCCGTGCAGTCCACCTTCCATGATAAGGCGCCGCATCCGACCTTGCCCACTTCTTCCCTGTACAATGTCGCCAAGGAGACCGTGGAGCGCGCCTTGACCAATACCGATCCCGAGAATGATACCCCCGCCGCGGCGTGGGCGAAGCAGGTGGTTCGCGAACTCAGTAAGCGCAGTCCACCGTATTGGATCTGGCGCGGCAAGCTCGCGATGATTGCCCGGATCGCGGGGCTCCTGCCGCTGGGGTTCTTCGATGGGACAATGAAGAAGTGGGTTGGTTTGGATGTGGTGGAGCAGCGGTGGAAGGAGCAGGTGAAAGCGTCATCTTGAGATGGTAAAGGTTCTCGGTGTAATGGATGGGTATGTAATGCACGTCTCTGTTGAGTAAGAACCGAAGATATTGGTCGGAGGGAGTTTTCAGGTGCTTGGGCTTTAGCATAAGGGCCGGGAGGGAGTTTCGTGATCAACAAACAGTATCTTTGTTCCTCCTTCTCTGTCTGCTACCTTGCTGTTTTGTCTTTCCTGGGTCTTGTCTTGCTGTGACTTGGGGGGTTCGTTCTTACCCAGTTATAGGGCTATTTTAGGTATTCTTAATTCGAGATATACCGTAATGGGCCAACTGTAAATACGAAGCTGGCTCGGATAATGATATTATGCACCGCGATGATAAGCCAGTACGTAAATCATCAACAGAGCTTGATGTAGGCATGATCATGGGATAATAATAACAAGAAATTAGACGCCTGTTCCCGAATTAGATCTCAGCGCTATCTATCTATCAGACCAAACCTACTCTAGCAGTATACAGCTTATTGCTTCGAAGTTGCGTACCTGATAGCAAAGATGGGAAGCGAAAAAGAAAAAATATAGCCTACGCTGATCATATCAGCCTTGCTGTACAGATGATTGTATTCAAAGAAAGAATATAGAGAATAGACAGAGATGAGGAGTACGGAGTAGTGAGGAGGCGTAGTCTAAGACAGTATGACGAGGCTGCCAGCCACTGACCAATATCAGCATGATCCATTCTTAGGCATGATTAACATGTGCTGATATGATTCCACTTCCAGGTCCGGTCAAATGATATTGGTATAGTTAGCTTCTAACAACACGCAGCAGGAAGATCGAAGGCGACGGGACGGCACGACCCTGCCCGATCGGTCTTAGAACAGGGATGGACATAATGAGACGAGCGCACGACCGCTATCGCTAGATCTGCTCCCTAGTATTCTGATGAGTATAGGCACGAGTAAGGAACCAAAAGCACAATGTATTCAGCATGTATGAGAAAGGACGCCGCGCCATGCATGCATATCATGAACAACATATTCAACCCTAGAAGGATCCAAGTCAAACACCTACCCCCAACCCCCAACCGCAGGGTAGTAGGGGAAGAACCGATTCAAATACCAGAACAAGCTCAAAATCCCTCCCCAACAGCCTTCTGCCCTTGCCTCGTCCTCCGCCCTCCACCCCACCCCACATTCTCCAGCTCCCGGAACTCCGGCACCAGCTGCTGATCCCCGAGACCGGCAGCCTTACCGGCATTCTTCTTCGCCACGGTTTTCCCCGCCTGATGCAAGAACTGCTCGCGCATGGCCACGGCGTCCGGGTCCTCGTAGTCCAGCTGCGTCATCGCCGGCGGCTCGTTCTCGTCCTCCTCGCCCGCATACTCATGCTCGTACTCGGACATGACCATCGAATTGCTGGCGGTCTTGCCGCCCTCCATGTCCAGGTAGTCGAAGCGGGCGGCGGTGCTGTTCGCGCGGGAGAGGATGCCCCCACCGCCTTCCGCGGAGTAGTTTTGGTTGGAGTCGAAGATGGCGCTGCCGCAGCCGTCGTCGTTGAGGGTGTCGATGGAGCTAGCGCGCGAGAACGAGAACGCTTTCGTCTGTGGGTGCTGGTGCTGGTGCTGGTCGAGGGCGATGAGGCCGCCGCTGTTGGTGCGGCTCGAGGGCGCGCGTCCGAGGAGCGGTTTCCGAGCGCGGGAGCGGGGCCGGTCACCGTGGCTGTCCTCGGGTTCAGAAGCAGAATTGGTGCGGGCTTGTTTCATGAGGCCGCTGACGGCCAGGTCGATGACGGATTGCGCGGTCGGGCCGGTGGAGACATCGGAGATTTTGCGTTTGAAGGGTGAGGAGGTCGTGGAGGTGATTGAGTTCTTCTTGATGGGCGACTCTTTGACCGGGGTAGGGACTCGAGAGCGGTCGTCTGGCTTCGCTTTGGATGGTGCTTCGTGCCGTGAATCAAGCTCATCCGCCTTGGTGCTGTCGGCTGCTCGAGAGGGGTGACCTGTTCCATCGATTCTGGATTTTGACTGGCTGGTCCCGTGATGAGCGGTTGCCCTGGTGGCGTTCGTGGGCTGGTTGGTGGTTGATTGTGGTCGGTTCTGCTCCGGATGCGAGCCAGCTCGCGTCTCACGAGACTTGCCACTTTGGGTGGGTTGCTTCTGAATTATATAGCGTTCGAAAGGCTGCTTTTTCTCGTGGCGAATGGAGGCCCAGAGCCAGTCCGCAGAGACTGCTGGCACTCCCCACTCCTGAGTATGCCGTAGCTTGTCCTGGTTCACGGGGCTGGCGTCGTTACAGACGAGCACAGAAGCCTTGGGCGTCAGGTACTCGTTGTATGTAGCGCCTAAAAGATTAGTCTTGGTCTAATATGAAGCCGGAATTACCCTTACCGATTAGATTGACAAGCTTGGACAAGTGCAAGAGATCGATACGGAAGAACCCGGTTGAGCAAACCTTAAGGCCAGAGAATCCTAGAACCGTCAGAACACAGTTTTGAAGCTTGAAGCGAGGAGACTTACCTTCGACCGGAAATGAGGGAACGGGCGTGTTTGCGACGTGAGATTCTGGAGGCACGAGTGTTTTCGCATCAAGGCATCTCTCCAGCCACATATCCGTCACCACTTCGCATTCGAATGCCAAATCATCGGTAGAAGGAACCTGGGCTTTAGACATCTTGAAAGGAACGATTGTGTACAGACCGTGGCCGGTTTTCGGGATGTCTGATCGGGTGAACTCGCTCAAGGATCCCACCAACTGTGCCCCGTTGAAAGATAGATGGTGTCGTAGCACGTTCGTCTGCCAAACGTATTAATCTCTCGCCCAATGGCATCCGTATCCCGAGACACAAACCTGTTTCGACGAGAACCCATGTATGTAAAAGTAGCAGCCATGCAGAAACCCTTCATCCTTGCTAGCGACCGGCTCCGGTGGTGGCTGTGGACGGGACTCTTGCGCCTCCGCCATAGTCGTCTCGCTAGCGAACGACTTCACCTCCTGGAGGCCCGAGGTAGCTTTCCGTAAGGCCCGGGTCTCGCTCTGCTGGCTCCCCTTGGACCGGCCAAAGTCGCCCGCCTCGAACCCGATGCCAATGATATCACCCCAGATGCCTTCGTTCTGGTCTCCAAGCTTCGTGCTCGCGATACGGCGCAGCTTCCGGGGTCGGGGGTTATTCGACGGGTTCTCACTATCGGCCCCGGAGGCAGCCTTGGGCTTGGGCGCGGGCAAGGCTCGATGCCAGGCGCCAACGCCATGCTGCTCCAACGGCAATTGCAGGTCGTACAGGGCCTCTTCCAGGACCATCCCCCGCTCGAGACTGTCGGTGAGCCACTTCATCGAGACGATCTTGATCCCCCACTGCATCGCGAACTTGTACTTATCCCCCTCGGTGCTCCGCGCGATCAGGTGGCTGGTGCCTTTCACGAGGTCTTTCCGGAACTCGGCGCCATGGGCCGTGACTGTGTCCTGAATGTAGTTCCTAACCGACACTGAAGAGAAAAACAGAAAGTTGTTAGACGAGCCTCCATACCCCACCGGATCTGTGTCTGATGAGCTCAAAACTCACTATCCTCAAACCCCGTAATGCAGATGGACAAGCCTCCAAAAACCGGGAATCGGTACGCGGCCTCCAGCGCGCGGATATCCGTGTCGCCGCCCTGCATCCACGACTGACGCACTGCCTCGACCCATTCGGGTTTCAGGACCGTGACGTCGGCCCGTTCCCGCGCGACGAATTTGTACTTGGGCGTGTTGACCTCGCCGATCAGCAGGTGAGTGACATCGGAGGTAAGATCGAATTTGTGGGTCGCTCCCATCTGACTCGCGATGGAGGCAATCTCGGACTATCAACCACGGTCAAGAAACGTTAGCGGACATGATCGTTGTGGGAGAGACATGACATCAAGGCGAGGATGGGATTGGGACTTTACCCGCTGCTCGGGGAGGATTGAGGTGAAGCAGAGGACCACCCCGGCGAGAGGATGCTCCTTGTCTATTCCAGGTCATTATGGTTTAGTGCTGAACTTGCAATCGAAGTGTTCAGAAAGAACTTACTTGCGCCCGCAGTCTCAGCCATCATTCATGGTCGCCGAGCAGAATGGGACCTCCAGCCTGTGCGATGGGGTGAATCTTGGTTTGCTTCCCCGACTTTCGCGCCGGATCGCGCGCAAAGGCGATACGTGGTCACGTGACTTGACGGTAATCAGTGGGTGCCCCTTTCGCTTTGTCCAAGCATATGCTTGAGAGTCCATGAACCACTCTGCTACAGTATATTAACCATATCACGGATCAATAGGCTTACAGCCAACCCTAATTACCAGCCATGTCTATTGCAGCACCAACTTTCACGTGCTTAGGGCACGACTGCTTATCATCATATCACGTGCGATAAGGTCCGGAGTGGCACGGGCGCGTATCCAACCAACAAAAACGCGCATATTTCCAGAGGAACGCGGATTACTCCCGATTCGACAATCCGAAAAAAAACCACTACTCATCAATAACAAAGGATAGGATAAAACCCACCTCCACAAGAACTCTTCTCCTCCACGAGATCCCAATCGGCCCCGAGAAGCCAGCATATGCACCTCGCCAGACACCAAGTACGGGCGTCATCGGGTTCATATCGTCAATTCACCACTTCCAATGGTCCATTATTGATACTACCGCGATCCGCCTCGAATCGACTCCTCCCCCCTCATCCGTCTTCTCGTCGTCGACCACTGCCTCCGTCCGGACGAGGATCAATCCCTACAATGTTCCAGCGAGCCGCCAACAGATATCCCTCCGCGCCGGCGGCTCCGCTGCAATCCACGCTCGGGGCTCGCAGCAATAGCAGTGCCGCACCGCTTCACAAACCGGCGGCACCGGCCGCGACCGCGGCGTCGTCGTTAGGGGTCAAGCGGAAGATCGAGATGACCAGCACACAATCGACGCTAGGGTCGCTGCACGACGAGGTGTACTTCGATGAGAACGACTTTGACGATGACGAGGATTTGGACTTCGAGGCTCCCGACCCATTCACTCGCCCCGCCGCCGCCCCCGCCGCCGCAGTGGCTACTCAGATCGCCAGACCGCCCAAGATCACGAAACAACAGAAGCAGGAGGAGGAGGATGGGATGGCGGGATACCCGAATCTGAGCAGCGCGTTCGCGGACGATAAGATCTCGGTCGTCGACCTGACAGAAACACCCACCCGCAATACGTCGTCGGCGGCCGTGAAGTACCCCGATCTACCTCCGATGCCCGTCGACGACAATCAGCCCCCCTCGAGCAGCATACAGTACCCCTGGTCCTCATCGCCCCCGTCCCACTTCCAGGCACCTGCCAAGAAACCGCGGAAACTGCCATGGCTGGACGAGGCAGACGAAGAGGTGGGGATGGGTCCCCGGAAGCCCGCGACGCCTGCGCGTCCGAAACAGACGGCGATCTGGAACAAATCCGCGAGCGCGATCAAGGAGGAGCAGAGGGAGCTTCGGCGGCAGAACAAGGAAATGAAGGCGCTCGTGACGGGCCAGCTGCCACCACCCCGTGCGCAGGTGGCGTCGATCTTCCTCAGTGACGAGCAACGACACGTTTTGGACGCCGTGGTGCAGCAGGGCAAGAGTATCTTCTTCACGGGATCGGCCGGGACAGGAAAGTCGGTGCTAATGCGGGAGATCATCAAGAAGCTACGGGACAAGTACAAACGGGAACCGGATCGGGTCGCGGTAACAGCATCGACCGGTCTCGCCGCTTGTAACATCGAGGGCGTGACGCTGCACAGCTTTGCGGGGATCGGATTAGGCAAAGAACCGGTGCCCGAGCTGGTCAAGAAGGTCAGTCAGCATCCGACCAACTCGCCGCAAGAATGACGGCGTAATGACTTGGCTAACGGCGTGGCAGATCAAGAAGAACCAAAAGGCGCGGAACCGCTGGCTGCGCACCCGGGTGCTCATCGTCGACGAAGTGTCCATGGTCGACGGCGACCTGTTCGACAAGCTGGAGGAAGTGGCCCGACTAATCCGCAACAACGGCCGTCCGTTCGGAGGGATCCAGCTCGTCGTGACCGGCGACTTTTTCCAGCTGCCCCCGGTGCCCGAGGGCGGCAACCGCGAGGCCAAATTCGCCTTCGCGGCCTCGACCTGGAATACCTCGATCCAGCACACGATCCTGCTCACCCACATCTTCCGTCAGAAGGACCCGGAGTTCGCCGACATGCTGAACGAGATGCGCCTGGGCAAGTTGACCCCGCGCACGATCGAAACTTTCAAGCAGCTTTCCCGGCCGTTGAACTTCCACGACGCCCTCGAGGCTACTGAGCTGTAAGCCTCCCCCTCCCCTTCTTTCCCTAAATCAAGACATGATATTGACGGCTAGCTAGATTTCCCACCCGGCAAGAAGTCGACCACGCGAACAGTGCGCGCATGAACCGACTCTCAGGCGAAGTGATGATCTTCACCGCGCAGGACTCGGGGACGATCCAAGACCCGCAGTTCCGCGAGAAGCTCCTCTCCAACTGCATGGCGCCGCCGGTGATCCACCTGAAGAAGGGGGCGCAGGTGATGCTGATCAAGAACATGGAGGACACGCTGGTGAACGGGTCGATCGGGCGGGTGGTCGCGTTCATGGACGAGGCGACCTTCGACTACTACATCGAGAACGAGAACGAATTCTCGGGAGGCAACAAACCTGATGGCGAGGAGGGCGACAAGGAGATCGACAACGACGACGCCGCGATCATGGCGCGGGCCCGCAAGAAGCTCAAACCGCTCGCCCACAAGGACGGGGGTGCGGCCGCCGCCGTGACGACGCGCAAGTGGCCGCTGGTGTGCTTCGTGCAGCCCGACGGCACGGAGCGGCATCTGCTCTGCCAGCCCGAGACGTGGAAGATCGAGCTCCCCAACGGCGAGGTGCAGGCGCAGCGCCAGCAGGTGCCGTTGATCTTGGCCTGGGCGCTGTCCATCCACAAGGCGCAGGGCCAGACCCTGCAGCGCGTCAAGGTCGATCTGGGCAAGGTGTTCGAGAAGGGCCAGGCGTACGTCGCGCTGAGTCGTGCAACCTCCAAGGCGGGCCTGCAGGTTACGCGGTTCGACGCCCGCAGGGTCATGGTCCACCCCCGGGTCATCGACTTCTACTCCAAGCTGGTCAGCATCACCGACGTTTTGAAGCCGAGGGCCGGTAGAGGGGCGGCAGCTGAGCCTGAGGATGAGTTCGAGGAGTACTACGGTTCGTTGTAGGGTCTTTGCACCGGCTTTACAATCTTAGTGCGACAAGCAATCTTATACCTGTCAATGTCAGTGGGCTGGGTCCATGACTAATGATTACATTGATTGTGCAGATATTGATATTTAGTGGGTGTTATGTGGGTGCTAGATTGCGTACGAAGGGCGGGTGGGAAAATCGCTGTAACATAGACCATTGATTAGGGTGTGTTGCGTCTACTTCTTGTGAAGAAATGAAGAACTAAACATGTCTCCATCCTCTACCATGGAACACAGTACCCCTAGCCGAAGTCAATGTGCACTGACACTCTCAGGTCTGGTGTGCAATCGCAGCCCACCCCAACCACCAACCGCATGGCAAACAAAAAGAAATATGAAAATACTTGGTTCCTGCTCGGGCTCCCTTGAAGGGAAGGGCGTGGACAAAGACAAAAAGAGTGGCCCGAACCGCGATTCGAACGCGGGGCCTCTCGCATTTAAGATGTGGATCCCAAAGCGAGAATCATACCACTAGACCATCCGGGCTCTTATGATGTCAGAAGCTGGCTTAGTAAATATATGACCGCATAAAACAAAGTCGAGGAAAACAAAAACAAAAGAAACAAGGCCCGAGCCGCGGATCGAACGCGGGACCTCTCGCAGATATGCTTGGGTTTGGAATCCCTAAGCGAGAATCATACCACTAGACCACCCGGGCTTGATGATGTCATTCGCTAAATTTGTGATAACATGATGGGGCATTTGAGTCTCTGGGTGTGGGTGTAGGATGGAGGATGGGGGGTTTTGAGCAGGTGCGTTGTTGATTGTGCAGTAGTTGGATTTATATTGAAAAGACTACGTTGGCGTTAAAATCCTGTTGATACTGTCTATATTCCACGGACGATCAATCGATTAGAACAGTACTGTAGACAGTGTATACGGAGTGTTGTCGTTTATTCCGAAGTTGAACGCTTGTTGGAGAGCTCCCGCCGCATGCAAAATATATAGTCTCGTGGCAACCGAGCTTCTAACCCGATTAACCGGGAATAACACGCAGACCTTCATCCACCATCGCCTCATGTACCAGTTTCCAGGACATAGGCATCGGCGATGTCATCTCACCCAACTAGAGAATACTAGCAGAAAATTTATTCTACCTCGTCACTCAATCTATTGCATGCTAGACATATACTGCTCCACACGAGCTCTCACCACATACGACCACAGGGTGTGGAAAATAGGGCTTCCCGTCCGCTCAGCCGTACTCAAGCCACACGCCGGGAGGTTAGTAGTTGGGTGGGTGACCACCAGCGAATCCCTTCTGTTGTATGTTTTTTGGTGGGTTTAGATTTTTTGCCTGGCCCGAGCCTAAAGGGGCGGGGGTCACTAAGTAACCCGCAGTCGTTCTTTAAGCCATGATGCCTCCCGGAGAAAGCTACACAAACACTTTAGAGTAAGACTACACAGATAGCTGGAGAGTTAGGACTACGTATCTATAGTGTTATTCTTTGTGATATCTATAGACTGTACCGCAGAACCAATAGAGACTGCTTGCTGCCACCCGCTTCTCGCATAACCGGACAAGTGCTGGCCCCAGGTCTACTGGTATTGACTCTCGAGACTGATCTATGGCTGGACCCATTCTCATAGGTAGATC
This sequence comes from Aspergillus aculeatus ATCC 16872, assembly GCF_001890905.1. Classification (NCBI taxonomy): domain Eukaryota; kingdom Fungi; phylum Ascomycota; class Eurotiomycetes; order Eurotiales; family Aspergillaceae; genus Aspergillus; species Aspergillus aculeatus. The sequence continues at coordinate 1,447,501 of NW_017962980.1, forward strand.
AAAAGACCTACCCACTACCTTGCGCAAGTGGGGGTCATAGAGCTTGGCTATACGTACAACATTACACTTCAATGTAATACCAAACGAGAGTCAAGACAACTTCAATGATATGAGATCATCAGGGAAACTCTGTAAATGTAAGTAAGCACCGGTGATCCAAAAGCAAGCAGCGTCATGCACGTTCAGAGTGTTTGTGCCACAGCTGCCAAAAGAGATCAAAACCAGAGTAAATCGAAAGCAAAAACAGCGAATACAGCATAAAACACCACAATAGAATATCAGATAATGTACCAATGTTGAGAAGGGAACAGAAGGAAATCAGTCTACTCCCAGTACCACTGTGATTAATCGGCAAGCAGGATGACGAATGCCCACTTGCGCCAGAGGAGCGATGAGAAATCAAGCCATCCCAGCACGCCGCCAGAGAAATACGCAGGAAATGAGTTGGCGGGCATATGAATACAGCTTCCGCATTCAAATGAGGGGAGTTTGACCGACATAACTAATTGCCATCCGCAGCCACGGCGGTAGAGCATCGAAGCTGATCGCGTTCTCCACGAGATGCAGAGATGCTCCCCGGGGGGAGAACACCTGTCCTCGACCGCGGCGGCCAAGTGTCCCAGGCGCATGTACGCGTCGGAATCTTAGCCGGCAGAGTCTTCTGTCTCGGGCTGGACTCGGAGGTTATACAGTGTCCCGGTGGAAAGATCGTGAAACAGGACAGGGAGAGTGAGCGACTGATGGAGGAGCATGGGTCGCCAGCTCGGTTTGTGGCGGAGGCATGGCCCGTCGCTGTTTGTGGGTCCGATATCCCGATCTTTACACATGTCCAAGCGGTGGACCATCCGACCCACATATTGAAAGTGGCAGGAGAATCGGGACCAGAGGACTTCATCGATGAATGGGTTGCGGTGAGAACCTCTGAAGAGGCTAAGGATGGCTTGAAGTAAAGCGCCCTTTGGATGTCGGGGGAGTTCTCGGATGACATCGTGTCAGGAATAACAAACTCGCTGGGCTGAGGTGAGAAGCGTGCGAAGATCTGTCTGCCCGGGGATCACCTCTAGAAGATCGTACACAAGGGATATCTTGTGGGGATACGCGGTTGAAGCCATTGCAACGGGTGGAGATGGTATTTTGGTTCTGGAATTGTCGACAGCTGACTTCGGACTGGTGGGGAACGGATGCAGGGTTCCATTTCACTGTCGATACTGCTATATTCATCATGAAAAGTGAGTCACTCAACTTAACATAATAACAGAATGACTTAATGATTTAAATTGATCGGGACAATGTATTGCCTAGCTCTTTGCTATACACTTCCTCTATCCGTGCTTAAGTTGAAGTCTTTCGATATTATAGGATTCAATGAGACCGTGCTTACTCGCAAGATATGATGCTAGATAGCACTCTACCCTATGGATGTAGATTCCTGAAAGCTACCTGAAGCCAAGACTGCATCAGGATTTAGTAAAGCTAAAGTGTTCAGCATCGTTTGTTCCAAGGATGGCGCACGCAAATGTGGACAAACAATGTGATAACAGCAACATTGATTTGGCAGCAGAAGCCTGAAACATGTCTTCTTCCAACACCCCAGTGGAATCCTGAACCCGAAGGTATATTGGAGTTACCCAATCTTTTAGCTTGATATTTCATTCAAAATAATCCGACCCTGTATTCTTTTATCTTGTGGTTCTATCACCATGTCTGTCCTTATGGCACCGGAACACCAGATGCTACGGGCTACGCCTTCCTCAAGTCATATTTATCTCTTACTTCCGTGATATTTTATTATCGTGATTAATTTTGTTTTGATTCAAAACTAAGTTGTCGGACTATTCCAGCTGTAGAATAGTATAGTTGGTAGATAAATTAGTAGAAGCAGTAATGAATTAGAATATAGAAATATTATAATTACCGGCGGTTAGTAGAAATTTAATATGCTGCATAGCACTGCAAACACAAATTGGTATTGCAACTTAAACTTTTTATATTATTAGTAACCGGTGCTGTATTTAACTTATACGGAACATATTCTTTTTTCTATAACTACAGTATCTGATTATATCAAATCTGCTTATGTTTCAGCTTAAGGAACAATTCGACTTGTATATTTTTCTAGTGCTATCCTAAATAGATCTGTGTTGCTTCTAGAAAGATTTTATAATACAGAAACTCGATAAAGTCGATTTATATATCGTTACTAGTCTGCTCTCAGGCGGATTATACTTCCATCTGTACGAGATGACTGGTACAGTGATCCTCGAAATCGAATTGACCAACAAAGACATGATTGATATTTTTCTTAGACCCACTGCCAAGAGCTTAGTGTGTAAGAACAGTCGAGCAAATGATAATGTAAGTTAGTACGTGAGAGGTTTGCCATGCATCTGATGATACATAGTTACACACTGTTACATGAAAGGACAGATGCCTTGGATCTAGCAGCTTTGGGACATCAAGTGGCATTTTTAGACAACGGAAGTAGATTCTAATCTACACCTTGTCGTCGCTATAGTATTCAGAGTGAATAGTAACTAATCTACACATCATGGCACGCTCAGTCGTTCGAGAGGAGGGCTTGTATATTCTTCGTACTATGCCCGCACCGCAGCTTATGCTTGCTCGATACTGACTCCAAGCCACCAGCCGCGTGAATTCTGCGTGTCGTATTGAATCTTCTCTTCCCTCACAGTGTAATAATAAAGTTCGCAATTATAATAGTCCGTCATCTGATAATCAGTCCAGCCCAATGCCCGACAGGCTGGATCACTACGACAATCAGTCAGGCAGTCTGCATAAAAAGTATCATAATGTGTTTGTTGGTCAAGACAATCGGCTTTACACCGAGATGCTACGGGCTACGCCTCTTTCTAGTCATAGTTATCTCTTACTTCCGGCCGATGAATAGCTCGAACGCGCTCGCCAAGCGGCAGATTAATGGTTAGGTACTGCTCAACTCCCCTGTGTAATCTCGGAGTCTGAGCACACAATCCACTATTCAGCTCTATGAGCGAGAGACTGATAGTAGAACGGCTTGCGGAGAGTTTGTGTAGAAAGGTTAGAGGAAAAGGGAAAAGAACAAGCCATGTAAGCACAGTGCTGGGTATGGGCTTTGACTGGTGTTAGCTTTCATCAACACGGTGCTCCGACAGAATAGATGAAAAAGACGAAGTCTTCAACCCGGTTAGGTAACACCGTTTCAAAAGCGACTACTTTATTAACACCCAGAGGGCTTCTAGGTCATCAAGAACCAAAGCCGTGTTTAGACAGGACTGTCGCAAAGATTCACGCGCCCCTTAAATTAGGTACATCTCGTTCCTCGGGCCTGCCTTCGCTATCCCTCTCTTCGATCCGAATACTTTGAGTGTTGATGAAGACACAATGAAAGACGGAAATCGTGAGACCGAGTTCAGGCTGAGGCGGGCTCAGCCAATACCAGACTAGTGTCCGCAAAAGAAAAAGTACTAAGCACCTAGGTCTTTTATCGTCACCGTCGGATGAATAACAACTCCAACTGGCCAGGCGCAGCTGTAAACTGGTCTCTCAAATCGTCTTCAACCTTCTTGATGCGAGACTCGTCCCAGCCAACGGGGAAAGCCAATCTGTAATTTGAAATCAAAGAGGCAGTGACGAGCTGCAATTCCGACATTGCTAGCTCCTTGCCCAAACATGTGTAGCGACCTGGAGGCAATTTGCAAAAAATGTTAGCAAGATCTACACCTCTAGCTCCTGGAACATTGGGAGGGGGAGGGGGGTCTTCGGCTACCTTGTCCGAATGGAAGAAAGGACTTATTATCCTTGATCAACTCCGATTGTGTGGTCCAACGCTCAGGGATCCATTTCGAGGCATTAACATAACAAGATTCCACTACAAAATAAGAACAGTCTGATCAGCGCCCTTGCAAGGAGAGAACAGATGAGGAGGAGTGTGAGGATAGAGGGACAAGGTAAGAAGGAACACTGGAGAAGTGGGGAAAAAGGCAACGAGTAGCTAGACGAATGAATTGAGAACATACATCGACTGAGGGAGTAACGAGGAGCAATCAAAGTTGTATCTCCGGGAATGAAGGTTCCATCAATCACGATGCCATCAGCTGGCGTATCGCGATACCCTCCGGTTGGCACGGCTGGATGGAGCCGCAGGGTCTCTTTGATGATGGCGTTCAGGTAGGGCAGCCGTTGCAGAGTTTTGAAATCCGCTATGTCTTCTTTACGGAGTTCCTCATAAAGTTTGGCTGCCTTCTCCGGATGTAGAGCCAGCTCATAAAAGAGGAAGACCAAAGTTGGAGCAACAGTGTCACTAGATGTTCATAATTTACGTGACGTTAGCGTAGCTCGAAGTACCCCATGGGACATGTAATCATGCTGGCTTACCTGCCGGCGATGATAGCCACCACGGCTTCGCCTGTCAGTGTACGCTCGTCATTATAGATAGTGCTACACTTTCGGGCGTCATCAATGATCCATTGTGCAATGTCGTGCGAATCAGGCTCCTTTAATGAAAAGGAAAATTTCGCTCGACATGTTAGCCCAAGGATACTAGCAGCAATGAAGAAACAGATCATTCTGATTCAAGCAGCAAACATACCCGAGTCCTTTCTTGCATTCGCTGCCTGCACCAAGCGATCATGGTGTGCCAGTCTTTCACTACCCAATAGTTGCGAAGGAGGGAAAAGCCTAGTTGTGCCAACCAGGGGACTGGTGTCAAGGGACCTAGAAGCTTCATCGCACGGCGCATCATCAAGATGCTGTAGTGCCATTCTTCGTTCCTCAGCATATTAAAGGAACGCGACAGAGCAAATAGTCCCATGGCGTCGAAAGAAAACCAGTAGGCGTAGGTTGAGAACGGCACGGGACGTTCTTCAGCCGCAGCAACCGCCACAAGACTGTCGAACTGTAGGACTAGGCTCAGAATATGTCTCCGGTAGTGTGCTAGCTCAGGAGCTGCAAATGCCTTATTCCAGATTCGCCGCCGTTGATCATGAAGAGCTCGCTCACGAATTGTCGTCACTCCCTCATACGGTAACAACAGGTCATACCAATCTGACTTCCTTGTCTGGCTCCTAGGGCCATCAAGTATTGCTAGTGCTTGTGGATGAAAGACTGTAATCTCATTGGGCCCTGTGCGGACAAAATCACCATATTCTTGGTGGAGCTTGTCAAGTAACAAGTGATTCTGCCCGCCGAGGCACTGATAGGAATGCCATAACTTGGACACCCCGGCAAGAAAGGGACCGGGAAACTGACGGATCCTGTGGAAAAAAATACGATAGATAATCATACTCGAAAAGAGGGATAGGAAGAAGCTGGACATTATCAGAGAAGCATGCGCAAAAGAGGTCATGCGGAAGGCCTCTCTGCTCTCGAAAATGACCAGCACTGGAAACATAACCAATGTGATATTGAGTAAACGTCGCCCTTCCATGTGCCATTCTCTTCTCCTGAATAGCATATGGTGAGCCAGCAAGCCCGCTAACGCGGGGAAAGTGCAGTTCAGAAGCAAAAAACTGCTAGCCATGGCCTCAATCGAGTACTTGATCACAAACGTCAGCTTGGGCAGGGAAGCTACCGGGCTCTGCTCAGATTTATGGACCTACTTACAACTGACTTATCGTGCCTAGTGCCGAGTAAATTGAATAATCACCTCGGCTAATTTCATATCAAGGCCGATACAGTACGTATCACCGCCGCGCAAGGCAGATAGTGTCCGATGTCATATCTGCCTCGGGTCAGCGGGATAGAGAGATAAATTGCACCTTCCCCCGGCAATTGTGGCCAAGACCAAAAGAGCAAGAGAGTCAAGAACGAAAGATGACTACCACTATTACTACAGTCCTCACTGTTCCCGGTCGCCCAATGGCCTCGCAGACCCCACCATTTTCTAATTCATCACTCCTTGAGCTTGTCGCCCACCGACCCCTACATCTCGCACATTCTATCTGGTTGTTCACGTACAGCGATCTAAAGACAATCGTCGCGACCAGCCTCGGCTTTGGATTCTTCACAGCCGCCGGAGCCATCGCATTTGGCCTTGATCCGTTGCCAACCTGGTTCGAGTATGTGAGCGGCTTGCTGACTGTGCTCATGTGGGCCTGGCTCAATCTACTCCCATTCACCATCGATAATCAACGTCAGCCTGCCTCCATCCTGGAAGACTCGCTCAACAAACCATGGAGACCGATGCCCTCGAAGCGCATGACTCCCGAGCAGGCCAGAAGCCTAATGCTGCTGCTCTACGGAGCGGCGGTGGGAGTGAGCGCCCTTATTGGCGGGCTCTGCCAATGCCTCGTGCTGATTGGTCTGGGCTACTGGTATAACCAGAAGCAAGGCTCGGACGCTGGCTTCCTCGTCCGCAACCTCATCAACAGCCTGGGGTTCATGAGCTACATCGCCGGCGCGGCGCAGCTCACGCTGGGCCCACAGCGGTGGACCACCTTCATCGCCCTTGGCAGGGGTATGAGTATAGGGCCGACGTGGTTAGCTATCATTGGCGCTGTCGTAATGAGCACCGTCCAGACTCAAGATATGTGTGATCAGCTTGGGGACCGGGCGCGGGGCCGTAAGACGCTGCCTCTCGTCATTGGCGACGTAGCGGCACGGTGGGTGACAGCAGTCACTATATCGATGTGGGGCCCGTTTTGTGTCTGGTTCTGGGGATGGAGAGGCTGGGTGGAGAACGGACATACGAAGGGGTCCTTCGCAAGGTGTGCTGTTGGGGCCGCCATTGCAGGATTAGCGTGGGTGATTGCCTTTCGGACTCTGGTTATGCGCAGTGGACCCAATGATCATACCACTTTCAAGCTGTGGAACTTGTGGCTCGTGGGTCTGTATGCCTTGCCGCTGCTGGTGGGGGCGGATGAAAATGGAAAGAGTCATTAATGTCTCGAGGAGATTGCTGATCGAAGGTCAAAGATCACAGAGTATGAGTAGGTAAGATGACGGGAGGATTAGGGTGGCGTCGGGTGTGCGGGAAGGAATGCAGTAGGAACCGGTGCTTAAGTCTTCGTCCGCTTGTACCGGCACCAATACATACAATTACATACATCTCTATACGTTACAAACTACTAGTGAATGGTTAATACAGTAAACTGTATTTAATACTAAGTTATAATTTTTCATCTGAATGACAAAGATACTTGATGATGATATAATATCATAGTATAACAACAGGTATAAGTAGATCTATTGTATATATATACATAGTACTTTTCGAAGAGAGATTAGATCTTTGTTTAAAGAAGATACAAAGAAGATAACATCTTAGATAACAAATATATCACAAACAATACAGTGTATTTCTGTATATTAAACTTCATAGAGCTTCAAATGGAAAACCCTGAGAATAGTCAATAGACCTTCACTGTGTGAGTATATATACTAAGCTAGATATAAGAGGATCAAGGATTGGGGAAGGCCTATAGGTTTCGAAATTATGATTGTAAATGGAATATGGAAGTGCGCTGCTGGCTTACTGTGTAAATGCGCCATTCGCTTACCGAATACGTTACCTGAGTGCGGGCTTTACCGTTGCTACCCCCTCCCTCCTAACTACCTCCCCCCGCCCCTCCCCCTACCCCTCCGTAAGCAAACTTGGATTTTCCTCTCAGGCACCTTAACCAGAGGGCTTGCAGACAAGCCCCCATCACCATGATAGAGTATATGAAATCATATGTGACTGAGGATTGTGATTCTTGGAAAAGTTCTAGAGAATGCTCCTCACCTGGGATTTCATTGTGGTACGATGATTTCCCAGAATGCTACATGAGACACGTTCAAGGTGTATACTTATACTTTCAGGATGGTATGGTATGTTTTTGACCGTGACAGGATTCGCTACATGCTCGTAAGATAACTCACTACCAAGAGTGAGAAAATCTCTGGGTTCTACAAGGCACCGCAGAACTAATTTGATATGGGCTACGCGGCCACGATTGGTACCTGACAGTATCATATTTGGCTAACCACTTTGTGTGCTATGGTTTGAGACATTGAGTTATTTTTATACTCCTTGACTACAGACCACTGCTCGATAGGTGACCATGAGAAGAGAGTAAGAGGAAGGGGTGGCAAGGTATGCATAGTCAGGGTCAGCTCTAAGCCTCAGCTCTGATAATATCCGCCGCCCTTTCCGCCACCGCGTACACAGTAGACATGATATTTGCAGCAGGAATCAAAGGAAAGATACTCGCATCACAAACACGCAGGTTGGTGGTTCCGTACACACGCAAGCTCTCGTCCACCACTCCTCCTTTCTCTCGGGGAAGCATAGCCACGGTACCGCATGAATGATAGGTAGTGGTGGCCGTGTCACGGAGGTATTTCTTAGCAGATTCTAGATCCGTGAGAAAGGCGTCAGGGTGATTGCGTCGTCCATCGACAACCAGATAATTCGCGATAGGCTTCAGACCGTGAAGTCGCTCCACGTCCAGGAGGTTACGGGCCATGATGTCCAGATCTAGTGGGTTCGAGAAATAACGAGGATCGATTGTCGGGGGCGCGTCAGGGTCCGACGAGGCGATATGCACCGTTCCACGAGAGAAGGGTAGACTTTGGGAGAGGCCCAGGCTGAGGTAATTCCCAGGCAGAAGCTCCTGGCCGACAAAGCTCTTGCCATCTTGATGAAGGTTTGCCTGGGCCAGGAACATAAACATTGAGCAGGTGGGCGCATCCAACTGTCCGTAAATGTCTCGGATCACTTCGTGGCGAGCATCTGGGTGACCGGGGAAGGTTTCGAAATGCGCCCGCTTAGCCTCCTGGTGGCCATGATACTCGATAATAGGCATGTAGGCGCAAGATTGCACACCGCCCACAGTCATAGGCCCGGCTTTGTGTTCTGCATACAATTGCAATGCAGTCTGGACCGCGTCGGGCTCCTGACGCAGAAGTGGATCACCGGTCATTACCCCCGGCTTCACCTCGAAGCTGATCCCACTCATGAGATGGTCCTGGAGATTCTCGCCGACGTTTGGGTTGTCGATCACGACCGGGATGTTGAACTTGTCGAGAATGGCTTTGCCTCCAATGCCAGACAGTTCGAGCAGCCTTGGAGTGTTGAGAGCCCCAGCAGTCAGAATCACCTCCCTTTTCGCTTTGATGACTATGGCTTGCCCTTCAAAGTCTGCTTCCACTCCCGTGGCTGTAACCCCGGATTCTCCAGAAGAAAGAAGAATTCGATGGGCGACTGCTTTGGTGAGGATGCGAACGCTCGGACGTTGGATGGCGGGCACGCCATAGCCCGTGGCTGCATAACTACGGGTCTTTGTTTCTGCATCGACAGCGGCTAGGTTGGAGTAACCGCCAGTTGATACACCCGAGAAAGGATCGCCGGTGACGCCGTAGCCCATTCCTCGAAAAGTGTCAATCCATGCCTTGGAAAGCGGGTCTTGTCGTACGGCTGGGAAAGAAACCTTGATGGGCCCCGAAGTTCCGTTGACCTCGGGGTCGACCCAGCTTGTGCCTATATGGTCCCGGGTGTCTTCATCTGGCAGCTGCAGAGTGAAGGCCTTTCGATAGTACGGGGAAAGATTTGCCCAGGTCCATCCCGTTGCACCCAATTTTTCCCAGCCATCAATTCCCGCCTTGGTGGGCGCTACAAAGGCTTGACCGTTGATCCCGGATGAGCCACCAAGCAGCTTGCCCTGGGGCTCTTTGATGACTCGATCACCGAGAGCAGCCTTGTTATCGAAATCAGAATTCGTGCTTTGAGGTACAGTGCGGCACATGAAGCAAAAAGAAGCATACCTGAGGCGTGGATTGATACTGCCAATCTGCTTCGGACCCCATCAGGGTGGTCCAGAGGGCAGGAGTCTGAACTCGGGGATCATCGACTAAGTTCTTCCCAGCCTCCAGGACGATAACAGAGCGGGCCGAGTCTCCCTCAGACAGTCGAGCAGCGAGAACGAGACCGGAGGTCCCCCCTCCGACGATCACATAGTCAGCCTCGAGAGGAGGAGTGTCTCCTTGATAATCCATTGTTGGTGAAGTGAGTGAAATAGACTGAGTAGTAATATGCAAGTAGGGATCTTTGGGCCTGACGTTTTGTCCAAGGAAAAGGAAGTGTGGACGCCTTTCTGTTCAACCTGGGTTGCGATCGCGGTATTTATAGGAGCCCGGGTTGATTGATGCGGTAGTTACCGTACTGTGTAGTTATAAAGCAACATGAGACAATAACGAACTCAATCTGTAATCATGAAATACAGATATGTCGCCGATTCTGACCGCCGGAGCTCCAGTCATGCATGGGTAGGCCAATGATGAGGGTGGATATTCACTGGGCTCTAGGGCTTACAGTACCTAGTAAGAGCCCGTAAGTACCCCCCAGTACTAAGTTACCTACCGTGGACAGTAAGATACGCTACCCACCTTTTAAGATTAGTAGGTATCTATTCATAAGCACTACCTAGTAGTAGTACTTTGGTCACTACACTAAAATCGACTAGCGCTCGATCTAGTGTCTACGTAGCCGCCATCTGCAAGGATCATTTAAATTGACGGGCTTGGGATGATCTCGGCTCATTTCGCCCCCACCCACCACCAACACAACAACAACAGCATGGTATACGGATAGTCACATTTTTGCTACTCCCCATTTCTCTATGACTTAGTGTCTGTCTCTTCGCCAGGTTATCAAGCTGAATAGTAGGCTAGCCCCATCTCTCCTCTCAATTCATGCTTACGAGCAAATGTCTTTCCATTTCAGGAGTTCTTGTCACTCAGATGAGTTGCTCGATGGTTTTATATAAGGTTCAAGTGTCCGATGCTACACTGCAAGGTCAATAAGCATCTTCGCTCTTGTACTGCACTCGCACGGAGTTTCATCACCATGGCTACGTCTCACACAAGTTCGACCACTGTTAATGCATTGAACCTCATTTTTACTGTTCTCGCAGTATGCGCAGTGGGACTTCGATTTTATACGCAGCGAGTCACTCGACGTGAGTCTAATGTCAGTGACTACATGCTTGTTATTGGCACAGTAAGCGACTCTGGGAACACTCTGGAAAGTCTTGGATTCCAGCTTACACCTTGCAGATCGCCACTGTCAGTGTCACGGTCGTTGGTTACCTGAGTGAGTGACCTCGTCAGATTACTCCAAATGAAAGCCGATACTAATTATCTTCAAGTGGTCTATATTGGCGGTGCTGGAAAACATGTCACTGAGCTAACAGAGACAGAAATGGAGAATGTTCTGAAAGTACATACAATCCGCTTTTTCCATATCTGTGTAACACATAGACCATGCTGACTCTCTTCCCCAACAGCTTTTCATTGCAGCTCCTATACTGTGGGGGGTGGCGACAACGGCAATCAAGCTTTCGATTCTTGCCTTCTATTACATTGTCTTCCGCAACCGTCAGCTTTGGATTGCTGTCTATTGCACTGCCGCAGCAACTATCTGCTTGTTCATAATCACATTTGTAGAGCCCCTCGTTCAGTGCCGACCGTTCCGGTATACATGGGATAAGTATCACACAACAGGAACTTGCGTGAACATGCAGCCTCTCCTGATTGCGATCGCGGCTCTCAATCTCGCCATTGATCTCACTATTTTCTGCCTACCTCTGCCCACCCTCTGGAGGCTCCAGATGAACCTTCGGAAAAAGCTCGAACTCTCCGTAATTTTTCTTCTGGGTCTAATGTACGCGGGGGTCTCTTTTTCATTACCCTTGTCATTTTATACCCGCGGAGCGAGCAAGGGGAATTGCTGACTTTGGGCTGGAACAGTGTCTGCGTGATGTCTGGGATTCGAATCAAAGCGCTGATTCAGCTCGATCAGAATGATTTCACATTCACAGTTTTGGATGATTGCCTGTACGGGTTGCTGGAGATCAGCCTCGGTATCATCAACGCCTGCCTTCCGTTTCTACGGCCTCTGGCCTCAAGCGCCAGACTCGGGTCTAGGACGGGTGGCTCGCAGAGCAAAGGGCAGCTACTCAGTGACGAGCCACCTCGCGCACGGAAACAGCAGCAGCTACTCAGTGGGGCCAGCACGGACACAGTTTCTCTACACAAAGTCGCGGGTAATTCGGGATGCGCGACCCACATTAGTCTCGGGCCTGAGGATACAGGGACTGGCGAACGTGTTGGTGGTGGGAAGCGGATCATGGTCAACCGTTCAGTGAGCATGTCAATCCAGACGGGTTCACAGACGGAGGTCTCAGAGCTTGTTTAGCTCAGTGGGGGCGGGCGGGTTATGATTTGTGCTTCAGTGGTACGGGGGAAGGGGGAAGGGGGAAGGGGGAACCGAACCAGGGGGGTTGTCCCGGCGGTGTCAATCACCCTTCCGCTAGCAAACAGGCAGTCGAGTAGTTGCCAGGAAATAAGAAAAATGAAGTCAGGTCAACTATTGTATGTGGGATACCCTACCCTACCCTTGAGTCGAAATTTTCAACCCGGCCAAGAATGGGTTGTGTACGGAATAGTCCCGTCACTTTCTCAATTTCACTGTAGGGAGAGGGGAAGTGGCTGGTCCAACTAAGTAAACTGAGAGTCAACCGGACATACTACTGTACATGTATGTTACCTAGTGCTTACCTAGGTACAGTTAACGCCGGTCGTAATGGAGAGACAGCCGGTGTCAAGATCAATTAAGTTAGGCGGTCAGGTACAGTACCTTAGTACCTTACTTGGGTCAGATTACCCTGTACTGTATGCTATAACGGTTCCCGGCACCTTGATCTCCCTCTGCGACGGGCCTAGTCTAGATCTGATTCTAAGCCGCCCTGGGGTCCAAAACTCTGCCAACCTTCAAAGTGGAGTTCCTTATGCAAGCTAGTATAGTTCATGCTGCACCATCTTGACTGTAGTATGCAGCCTTGTCACTTTCCCTGCACACTGTTGCCTACACAGCCCGCTCGATCTGCCTTTGTTGATTATGTGTCGTTGATAATGCGCCATTGTATCTAGGATGTGTTTGTTTCTGGGGCGGTATGGCTCGGTTGGTGGGTAGTGGCCCGGAAAGCCCGAACAGCGTTTCTATGAGATATGCCTCCTCTCGATGGCTTTTTCTTTCTGGTATCGTATGATCCACGGATTGTACCCCTACTTGGAGGACTGGTCCACGGTCTCCAGGCTAAAGATCGGGAATCACTTTTGGGAGAGCACGAGATCCAACCTGCACCGTTTGCGTTCGTAGCATTCCAACAAATGCGAGAGAGAAAATAGGGGAAAGGGAAAAGGGAAAAGGGAAAAATTAAAGCAGGGGAAGGATAACGGAAGCCAGTCAATAACCTCATGTAAACATCGTCTGTAAGTTATTCAGAGACGGAGTTGCCAGGTTACGCACTCAGGGTAGTTGGAAGAATTGACAGTACCCTGGTGACAGCCACCTAGCCGAGGTTTCTCCGAGTTCAGCCTCAGACACTTCCTGTACATGAGCCTGGCGAGTTCATTACAAAAGGGCCCTTTCTATCTGCTCCGATTTTCGAAGCCACTCATACACCACTTTGCTTCCTTTTCTCGGACATTGTCTACAAGGGTTTTTTATCTTACCAGCTCAAAGCGCAAATGGAGTCTTCTGACAACCCCATGCCCTGGAAGGAAGGCTCAGACGAGCACCGAGGGAAGCGATTACTTCCACACATCATCGATTATTATGCACATGAAGAGCCCAATCGTGTCTTCGCAGCGATTCCACGATCAGATGACATCGCCGATGGCTTCGTAGACATCGACATGCGGAAGATGGCTGCTGCGGTGAATCAAGTCGCCTGGTGGATCGATGAGAATTTCCTCCTCACCTTCAACAAGAGCCCGGAAAAGAGGGTCTTGGCCTTTATAGGTCCTTCCGACCTTCGGTTCTCGATATTGCTCATCGCTGCAATCAAGTGTGGGAGCAAGGCAAGTAGTGTATCGGTTTCAATTGCTCCCTGCCTGATCTACTGACCATTTGTTGTATACCACAGGTCATGTTCATCTCTCCTCGCAACACAAGTGCGCAAAACAGTGCCCTGCTTCAACAGGCGAAGGTAGATGTCTTGCTGTATGCAGACAGTATGTCTTCGATGGCTGTGCAGCTGCAAGGACTCTACAGCTCCCTATCCATCCTACGCATGCCATCTCTTGCACAGTGCCTCGGGTCTCAACCGAAACATTATTCATTCAGCAAATCTTTCGCGGAGCTTGAGAATGAGCATTGTCTAATTTTGCACTCATCGGGCTCTACAGGTAAATTGTTTTGTCCAAGACGTGAAATCACCTGCCATACTGACGATTCCGTTCGCTAGGAATACCGAAGCTAGTGTATATGACTCATGGAACCTTTGCATGCACGGACAATGACTCTTTCATGCCTGTGCCAGAGGGAAGGCGTGCACAAAACGCCGCACAGTTCAATTTCTCCCCAGCAGGCCGCTACTACAGCTGTTTCCCATCGTATCATGTAAGCAGATTACTTCCAATGGGCGGGCTTTCTCAAACTGACCTTCCTTTCTAGTTGGCCGGCGTCCAGGCGTATATCCTTCTGCCGTCATTTGCAAAAACAGCCACGGTTGTTATGGGCCCGGCAACTCAGCCACCCAGTGGCTATCTTTTGAATAGCATTGTTGAACAGCAGGTGTTACGTGCAATCTATGCACCCCCATCTATCATCGAGCAATGGGCCTTGGAACCGAATGCAATGAAGAAGGCCGAAGACTGGGACTTTGTGCTTTACGGCGGCGGCCCACTGGCTCCCGCGATTGGTCACCGGCTTAAACATGTCACGGACGTGTGTCAAATGTACGGTTCCCTTGAGATTGGCCAGGTGCAGATGCTGGTGAGTCAAGAAGACTGGGATTACCTCGAGCCAAATCCGTACGAGGAGTGCGATATGCAGGAAGTTGAGGAAGGTCTGTATGAGATGGTCTTTCATCAAGAAGAGCGATTCCGGAGTCGTCGATCTCTCTCGCACAATTTCCCCGATGTCAAGACTTGGCGCACCAGAGATCTCTTCACCCCTCATCCCACTAAATCTGGGCTTTGGCGCTTTCATTCGCGTGTGGATGATATGATAGTTCTATCTACCAGTCACAAGTTCTGGCCGATACCTGTTGAGCAAATTCTGCACGGACATCCTCTTGTGGCAGGTGCCGTGCTGGTCGGAAACGGACGGCCGGAACCTGTGCTGATTATTGAGCCCAGAACAGAGCTAGAAAGAAAGAAGATGGGCATAACAGCACTTTTTGAGGCAATCTGGCCGGTCATCATGGAGGCCAATCTCGAAGCGCCGACATACGGAAGAGTTCGCCGCTCCCACGTAATCTTCACGGAGCCACACCTGGGGCTTTGCCGAACGCCCAAGGGCACTGTCGCTCGGAAGCCTACTGAAATGCTATACTCCAGGCATATCGAAGCAGTCTTTGAGAATGGGGGAATTTTTCAGATGCGAAAGACGGGCAGCTTTGACTCCTACTTGCTAAACGCAGCCAAGAATTTTGTCCGGGCACTGATGCAGGAACTCCTGCCAGACGTTGAGCTTTATGATAGCGACAATATCTTCCAAACCGGTGGACTAGACTCCTTGATGGCCGTTGAGCTCGCCCAAAGGATTCGAGCAGACATGGCTCATTTCGGTGCAAATCAAGACGATAGTGTCAACTTCTGGCTCCGTCTCATTATCACCCATCCGTCCATTGAGCTCCTTGCCCAGTCACTTCTGCGTGTGGCTCAGACTCATAGTTCTGAAAGAGAGCACAAGCTACTAGTCGATCAGACACAGCAAGTGCACCATATTTTACAAGAGCTGCAGGCCGATTTCCCCAACAAGCAGACTCAGAGGCCAGATGTTGCGAGACAACCAGGCGGGCCCGCCATTATCCTTTTAGGTGCCAGGGGCCGCCTTGGCCCATACATTGTTCGAGATCTGCTCACTGATCCCCAAATCATGAGTATAAAGTGCCTCAACCGTGGGAATGACGGCCAACAAGCATTTCAAAGACGGGCCAAGGAGCTGGGACTCGACCTCGACGTTTTTGATCCAAGACTCCAATTCTTGACTGTTGATATCTCCCAGCCTGACTTTGGGCTGTCTCCAACGCAGCTGAATGAGATTCTGGATACAGCCACCACAATAATTCATAATCTCTGGACAGTCAATTTCGCTCTCCCGTTGGTGTCATTCAAGCCAGCCATTCTAAAGAGCGTCCTGACCGTGATAGACCTCGCCCATCGTGCGGCCTCTCGGCCGAGGATCGTTTTTGTCTCCTCGATAGGATCCGCGCAACAATGGGACTCCGCCACCACAGGATCATCGATCGCTACCGTGGTGCCGGAAAGCCCGATGCAAGGACTTCACGACGCGATGCATATGACCGGGTATACACAATCCAAATACATAGCTGAAAGCCTCCTACAGGCTGCCGCAAAGCGACTGGACCTCGACATATCGATTCTCCGGCTTGGTCAGGTCGCTGGGCCCAGGTCGATGGAGGCTGGTGCAGTGTGGAAAAGTCACGACTGGGTGCACTCGCTGGTCGTTCTTTGTAGAGCTAGTAGGATGGTCCCCAATGATTTGGGCCCTGTGGATTGGATCCCGGTGGACCAGATGTCACGGGCGATCATTGACATTGCCCTGCGAAAGACCGTGACCCTCACCGGAAGAGAGTCGCCGGATGTCTTCAACCTCGTCCATCCATCCCCAATTCCATTCACCCAGTTTGCTGACGCGATTCAAGCCTGCATTGGCCAAGGGCCCAAATCTCAGCAGGTGTCGTTCCAACAATGGGTAGATGGGCTGATCAAGCTACCGCCGGGGACTCTTTCAGTAAGAGAGGAAATTGAGATGGCTCGAATCCAGCCGTTCTTCTCCTCCCTGATCGGGAAGCGGCTTCCCACTGTCAAAACTTCCAAGGCCCAAGCAGCCAGTCCGACTCTGGCATCAATGGAACAGATTGATAGCGAGCTGATGGTGAAGTGGTGTCAACATTGGGTCTAATCTTTCGCCATGCAGAGATAGTCGGTATAATTGTATTCCATCTAGGCAAGATTCTGGGGCAAAGGCCAGAAGAGAAAACCATATAAGCGGCTCATTGCCAGAAGATTCCGTTACTTGACCGGAAATAATAGAGAAAATATGAGCAGACTCTTTGTATACATCAGTGTCACAGTGTAAAACTTTGGTCATAACAAAGCCAATAGGGTGTCTTGAGTGAGACAGGGAGAAATATGAAGATGATGAGAGAAATCTTCTACAGGATAAGTTGATTGATAAATTGTTTTTTCAAGAATTTGCTGACATTCTACCCTACTCTTTTAACTAGTGTTATGTCCTATAACTCAGGTATGGCAGTCTTGTAAGTATCTGTTACTGGTTTGAAATTACTATTTATATTCTTAATGTGTTCGACCACAGAATTACTTATCTTTTCAAACATTTAAAGATTCACAGCCCTAAATATACTAGTGCTAATGCATGAATAAACAACTTAGCACCCGCGACAAGATTAACAAAGAATAAAGACAAGAATGAGGGGCCTCTTAAGATGTATGTAGAGCGTCTGTTAGGTTGACTGGACCCTGCTGGCAAATTGCATATGTCGGCTTTACGACTCTCTTCCAAAGCTGTGCTCGTTTCCTGTTTTACCTGTTATCTGCCCTGGTCCCCGTCGTAAACACCTGTAGGATAAAATAAGGATACTCAAAATAAGGTGGTGAATGACCTGATGCTAAAAGGGGCTGAACCGAAATACACCATAGATATATATCCCGCTCTTCCTCGCCCAATCTACCTTTTAAAACCGTGGCGAAACAAAGCAAGATAACCAGACCAAAGAAGGGGAAGGGATACCACAGCAGTATGGGATTCAGAACTAGACTAGACAACAACAACAATTCAATAAAGAAAGAACACACCACTAAGAACATATCTACCATGTCTTGCCTAGTTCGAAACAATCTCTCCTCCCCACCAGGGGTGACAAAAAGCAAAAAAGAATTGGCCCGAACCGCGATTCGAACGCGGGGCCTCTCGCATTTAAGCTGTAAACCCAAAGCGAGAATCATACCACTAGACCATCCGGGCGCTTATATCATATTTGCATTAATCACGTAAATATACCCCCACAAAATCTTAGAGGCCTGATTGATCACATCACAAACATACTCACCCCAGTGTCGCATAGAGTTACATGGAGGCATATATACCATTATTAGTCAGTACATAACCTCAGACACAGCTATGGCCTAGGACACAGGCCACCCAAGCGGCAACAGCTTCCATGGAGGGTCGTCGGTGCCTGATATGCTGATGCTTCTTAGGGCTGCGACGCTGTAGACCAAGATCTCATCTGTCGATCCTTCCTACCTGCCCAAACTAGTACTGGACGTACGCCTGTAGGAGCAAAAACGATGATGGAACATCCGACCGCTATCTCAGGAACTTCTATGTAGGCTGTAAGCCCATCCCGTGAAGTACAGTACTACACCCCGACCTCACTCACCCTACCCACAAACCCCACTACTGCAAAAAACAAGCTACACAAAAATCCATCCATCCGCAAAAGCATAAACATCAGACATATATTCAATCAACCAGACCATATGTTCACCACCCCCCCTATGTACAGTACTATATACAGTACCATATCCACGCCCACCCAGACCACGACCGAGACCACAAACAAGTATCACCCACAACCACCACCACCATCACAACCACAACCCCTCAATCAAAGAATCTAAGCCTGCGCAGCGAACCCGATTCTCGGACCCTGCGAGTCAAAGACCACGTACTGGCTCTTGAGGAAGACATCACCGAGGATGGACAGACCGAGGCCCTCGTTGGACTGGATGCCGCCGTAGCAGGTGGAGCTGCCGGTGGAGATGGGGGCGTAGTTGATGTACTTGCCGGGGACGACGGCGGTGTAGGAGCCGATCTTGACGCTGAAGTTGGGCAGGGTGGCGGAGCAGGAGAAGACGTAGCCGCCGTAGTTGTAGCTGTAGGAGGCGCCGCTGACGCTCTTGTAGTAGGTGGAGACGATGGAGTCGTCGAGGAGGATGAGGGTGGTGCCGGTGTCTGTGCCCATGAGTATGGGATTTTGAGGGGCAGGGGGAGGGAGGCAGGCAACATACCAGCAATGGCAGAGAAAGAAGAGGAGTGGGAAGCCGAGCCCACGCTGTAGCCGCTGGCGGTGAATTGCCAGAAGCCCTGGGAGTCGTCGACACTGGCGTAGGTCAGGGAGCCGGTGTACTTGGAGGAGTCGATAAACCCGAAATCGTAGGTACCGGCGGCGTGGTACTTCAGGTCGACTGCGAAGAGGGGGCTGTCCAGGTTGGACTTGACAGTGTCGAAGAAGGTGGTCTGGGCCCGGGGGGAGACTGCACCTCTGGATCAGTACACCTGATAAACAATGAGGAGAGGGGGAGGCATACCCGTGTTGATCGAGCTGAAGGCCAGACCCAACAGACCGTCGGTGTCGGTGTCCTGGACGAACTCGGAGCTGATGCGGCTGGCGGCCTCGACGGCCTGGCTGCTGGCCGTCACCGTGCCGACGGTGACCTTGTCCTTGTAGACATCGCCGCTGGCGGAGCTGCCGTCGCCGTAGGAGATGCTCCAGCTGTAGCCGGACAGCTTCTGGGCGGTGCTGCCGGGGGTGTAGATGCTGTGGCCGGTGCGCGAGGAGGCGGCCAGCTCCGAGGAGAAGACCCAGAGATCGGCGGATCCGGTGTCGAAGTCCAGGTTCAAGGTCGAGCTGCCCACGGTGACGGGGGTCAGGTACGAGACGTCGTTGGCCTGGGGGGTGGTCACGACGCTGCCACTGACGGCGGCGGCCTTGACGCTGGCCGGCACCTGGGCGCCGTACTTGGCCAGCGCATTCGCATACAGACCCGGCAGGTTGACGGTGCGTCCCTTGCTGCCCTCCTTCTCGACCTGCTTGACGGAGAAGTTCTTGACCGGGACCGAAGCCTGCGTCTCAGCCAGGGGAGCCGCGGTGGCGGCGGTGGTCAGACCCAGAAGAAGGGCTGCAGCCTTGTGAAGGACGACCATGATGAGGAGGAGATGTTCAAGCAGATATCACGAGGAGAAAGAGAAGGAGAAGGACCTACTGCTGCTGCTGCTGGATGAAGAAGAGAACCCCGATTGACGCGGGTTTCAAAGTGCTCTTTATACCTTCTGCAGCCGTGCTGCACATTCTCAATCCTTACACTCTGCATACATCCGCATCCAAGCACGAGCATCGACCGACCATGCTCTATCTCCCCGAGTGTATACTACGGTCAAGGGTAATATCGAAATGTCTCAGTCCCCTCAATCACGCCAACGGAGGCCGGAGCACTACCGATCCATCAGGAAGCAAAGACCGGCGATCATCGCCGCTAATCTAGCGGGGGAGTTGTCCAATGGCCAGCCTTATCCGCATGAGGTTATTCCCCCCGAATCCGCCAAGCACGAGACTATATGGCTAGTAACCACTCACCGTCGAGCATCAGACTGCCCGTACCTGGCAATCCTTCGCGAATAGCTTGATTGGGGATAAGAGATTCTGCAGTCCTCACAAGAGTACCAAGAAGACCAAGAATTGCTTGCTCCAATCCCCACGCTCCAGCGCATTGCCACCTTCCGTCTTCTTCAGAGAATATACTTTTAGATGAAGTGTATGTAGGTGCTCCGTAGAGGAGAGTAGTGGGAAAGAGACGGACGTTCGAACGGACTCCGAAAACACTCAGGGATCTTTCTCCCTTCCCCTCTTCTATCTGGTATTGTGCCTGAACTAGATTGTCTCCAAACAATCGGGAATCCCTTTTGAATAAGCCATTACACTAATCCATCAAGAGAAGATAGTATATCGCACTGTGCCTCAAACTTCAATGTTCTCCTAAGGGAACCAGCAACAATCCAACCCCCGTACCATACGGAGTACAGCACAGCCCTAAGTAAACCCTAAGAAGCCCTAACACCGGTGCTTCCCGAACTCGTCCCCGGCGGGAGCAGCCAAGCCAAGCCAAGCCAAGCCTACCCCAAGACCCTGAGCCAACAACATTATCTGAGCCATTGGCATCAACAGAGTAAACCAAAACCAAAACTAAACTAAAATGCCCAGACCCAATCTCCGACGGTGCTCCTGTCCTGTCCACCCCCAAGTGGGTAATAATAATATATGCAATGCAACATTGCCCCCCCCCACCCCTCCCTCATGCAAGTTGCAACGGAGTTCGACCTCGGCCTCGGCAGCCTCCGGGTCTTCACCTACAGTACGATACTACTGGGTGTACCGAGTACACCCCATCACACTTGACTTCCAACGGCCAATGGTCAATTCTTCGACCACCTGCAACCCAATCCAAACCCCTACATCCAGGATCGTCATTCGTCCTCCATAACACCACTTACTCCCCCCACTCGATCTGCACAAATCAAAATCCTGCAGGGTCTGGGTGCACTGCAGCCTCTGATATGCTATGCTTCCTGCAGGGTCGAAAGGGTCGAGAGGGGGGAAATTACAAGGCTGCGGGCTGCAGCAAATGAATGACTCGAGACCCTGATTTCCCTGCCCACTAGTCTCGAAGACCAACGGGACTCCGGATTTAGAATCATTGATAAGCATGGCTTGTGGAGCTGAATCCCTCCCTCCCTCAGCTTATTGTACACAATACCGTCACATCGTCTACTTCCCTCGGCACGCCAATTGGATCACGGGGATGGACGGGGGCATTTGTCAGGAGTGAATCTAGTATCGAGTTCTTCTCTATCACTTGGACCCTGAGATTTACTGATAAGGGATGGCATGAAGCTGAATCCCCGCTGACGACCGAGCCCCGGCACATCGCTACTTTCGCTACGAACCAACCAAACCCGCGGAGATGGGCTGTTTTCACCAACGTTGTCAGGAGTCAGGAGTAAGTTAGTCCGTGGTGAGTGAACAAGAATACAACGATGAATTATTGGACCCTGGGATTTTAGATCAACTTGACTGGGCTAAGGCACTGCTAAACAATTACCCCCCTTAGTTGAACCCCACTACACCAGACCCCGACACCACAGGGACTACTGCAATAAACTAAGTGACCGTGAGGATCAGGAGATAGACTATCGGCACTGATAAACCCACTGATAACCTCATACCGACTAAAAATGATAACAATGGGTGAGGTAACCGGGTCCCGAAATGACGCATTTGAGACCTGCAGCTGCAGCAGCAGCAGTAGATTGTGTAGTACAATACAACCACAGACCTAGCTAATCGAGATACACACAACACCAAAAAGAGAAAACTTAGGATATCGTAATTCGTACAGTCATACCACTCCCTCTGCGTCCCCTTATCTCCTAATTACAAACCCTCCCCAAAATACTCCGGATCTCACGATGACAAAAACTGCGAGGGGAGGTTGGCAGCAGCATCATTCCCCTCCGGGCCCACGCCAACACCAACGCCATCATACTGTTCATTAAGCAGGACCTCCAACATGTCGAATTCCCCCACCATTGGGCCCGTGCCGCCCAACCCCTGGTCCACTACCGCGGTGGAACTGTTGAAGAACTGATCCAGCGGGAGCGCGAACCAGTCCGGGAGTCCGCCGGAGGTGCTGGGGTTGTTGTCCGGCATCGACTGCGACGCGGTGACGTTGTTGTTGTTGTTGTGGTTGTTGGTCGTCGCCGAGGCGGACGCCGCCGTCGCACCGCCGCCCCCTTCCATCTCCCCTGCAGGCGGGGTCGCGCTAGGGTCGTAGTAGTTGTGGTACATGGAAGGCGGAGGGGGCATGAACGAGACGTTGATGTGCGAGGAGTTGATCGACTGCGCGGGAATCGCCGCCAGGGGGTCATGCACCGAGGAGCTCATGCTGGTCGTCCCCGTCTGGCTCGTCCCGTCGACATACCCCAGGTTCTGGTTCTGCGCCGGCGTGGTCTGCTGCGCCGGCGTCCAGGTGTGACTGGACCCCTCGCGACGGCCCGGGGCTCCGTCGCGCGGCCGCGGCGACTGGTGTCGCGACACCGGCGCCGACGGGCGCTCCTGCTCCCCGTCCCCACCGCGGTCCAGCGGGGCGAACCGGAGGAAGCGCGTGCGGATGCTGGTCGTCAACAGCTCCAACAGTCGCGCAATGGCATGATTGAGGTGCACATCGTCAACCACGCAGGTCCGCAGGGCCTCAATGGTGCGGTCCTGGAGGTCCAGGGATACACGCACATCATCCTCCTTGGCACCCAGAGTGAAAGTCTAGGTATGCAAATGTCAGCGCGGATTCCGTCGGCGGACAGACGCACACTATACATACCTTGAGAATGAAGATCATCCCCGACAGAATGCGGAAACACGTCCGCACCGGCGCATGCTTGAGATGGTCCCCAGGAACAAGCACCTCCAGCACCGTCTGCAGAATCTTGCGCGATGCATCGACCACCTCCTGGATGTAAGGCTCGTTGACACGATACAACTCCATGAGCACGTGAAACCCAACTCCGCTTGCCGACGGGCCCGCATTCGGTCTTGAAATCTGGCTCTGGGCCGCTTCGTTTGACATCGTCGTCCACCGATCCACCACCGCCTGAAGCGCCAGGGAGTTGACGTAGAGCCCTGGACCGTCAGTCACACCACCTTAAAAGACAGCACAGGACAACTCACGGGTATACTCGTATTCAATCATCAGGATGTTCCTCATAGGGGGCGCCACTAGTTTCATTAGTATCCTTCATCTCAGGTCCGGGAAAAGGCACCTACAATCAATGGTATCAATGTTATGTCGCCATTCCCTCAAGAAAGGCTGGAACCGATCGATCTGATCCCGGTACCGTCCACTCCGGATAAGCTCCGAGGTCTGCTCGTTCGATGCGAAAAGCAGCTGATTGCTTTGGTACATGATCTTGGAGATTCCAATCCAGCAGTCATGCATGCGGTCGACGATGGTATCACTGCCTTTCGCGCCCGTCACGGGAGTCGGTTGGATGTCACTGGTCCACTGCGGAAGGGGCAACATGGACGGGATTCCCAAGCGGCCACTGCTCTGCGTGATGTAGACGAGGATCAGACGGCGTAGTCGGCGTTTGCGAGTCTGCTCGGACAAAGATTCGACGGCAGCTTTGGCGTCGTTCTTTTGATCGAAGACTCCAAGCTCGAAGGCCAGCGCCTGCGCCGTACTCAGCAGCATCCAAGCCATGCGATCGGACCGCCAGGCGGGTTCGAGCCATTTCTGGAAGGCGAGCCGACCCTCCGCGGCGTTGTTGGGGGCACGATTCGCCGTGTTCTCCGCATCAGTTTCCAGCTCGCGCTCGTATCGACTCTGCGTGTGAGCATCCAGATCCAGGAGAGCGTTCTCGTCGTCACCCGGAGGGAAATGGAGATTTCGAGGATGCCAGTCGGTCAGGATAAGCAGCGCTTCGATAGTACCGAGCGACCGCAGATTGCCTTTGTGATTCACCTTGGCGGACGTAGGCGCAAGGTCGAACGACCGCGGCCGGCTGATCCCCATGCCGTTGTTGTCAAACTTTTCCTGGCCCCAGAAGAGACGCTCGATCATACCGCGGAGATAAGACCATAGCCGATCGTGGATGTAGAACGCCCGTGTATAAGCCCCATCGCCTTTCGGCTTCATATGCCGCGACGCGGTTGTCAAGATCGCCACCGCCAGAACAGGCTCATCCGTAAGCAGACTCCGATGCGTCGACGGGTGAGAGAAGTCCGGGATAACGATGGGACTCAAGGGAGCAAGGTGTTCGTAGTAGCTGCCGTATCCATCAGTACGAGGGACATTTGACCACCAAAGCAACCGAAATACATACTATGCAACATAAGCCATAGCCTCTTCCACCGACAGCCAACCGGCACGAACGAATCGCAATCGCGACCATGCCCGGACCGCATCCACGAAGCCCGGGTCTGGCGCATTCTCCGTCGCGTCCGCCTGCCCACGACCATCCGGATGCTGGGCGCCATCCATCGCCCCCGCGCCACCAGCCTGGTAGTACCCACCCCCGACGGGGACGGTGCCGGACCGCTGGGGTCTTGAGAACGACCCGCCTGCACTGCGCGGAGTGCCCGCCTGGGTGAGCGGGGACATGGGGGAATTGAACGACGAGACCGACTGGCGCGCTCCGTAACGATTCTCCAGACTCTGGCGATTGAGGTCTTCTGTGCGCCCGGCGGCTTCGGACAGGAGATGCAAGGCGTCGTGACTGTTGCTGATGGCGGGCGACAGCAGCTCGACGGCGGTGCGGTTCATCATGGGCTGGCCGCCCTCGAGGCTGAAACTGGGCGCATGGCTCCTCTCCGCGGCCGAGAAGACCGACAGGCGGTTACTCCGCGCATCGGCGAAATGCGCTGCGGGCGTGGACTGGGGGTTATTGGTGGTGGTGGAGGTGGAGTGGGTGGTGGTAGTGGTGTAACGCTGGTGGTGGCTGCCGACAGGTGGTGGTGGTAATTGAGCAGCAGCAGGTGAATTTTCCGACCACTTGAGTCGCGGATGGCCGGGGGTGTGGTTGTTGTTGGTGTCTAGCGAAGAAGGTGCCGCAGCAGCAGCAGCAGCAGTGGCAGCCGAAGAGGACGCATGCTCCAGTGAGGGTATATACGGTGATCCATCGCTGTTGTTAGAGCCGTGGCTGGAGATGACCTCTCCGACCATCATCCGCTTGTCGCGATGAAGGGCCGCATCCTCCGTTTCGTCCGCATCCGAGGGCTTGCGTTTGCGCCTCGTCGCGGAGAACTCGCAACGCTTGCTTTCGCGGCGACATCGCACACAAGGAGGAGGACGAGGATTATCCACACCTGAAGAGATAATAGAATAAGGAAATCAGTCTTTCTCCATTACAGTAAAATTTCGCGACCGCATAATCCGAGTAAGAAAGTCCGGGGAACACAAATGAAAGGTAAGGAAAAAATAGAGGGGAGAGGGGATCTCTCTTACTGCCAAGGTCGCACTTCACCTTGCGCTTTCGGCACGGGTCGCAGGCCTGGTATCCACGACGATGCTGGGACGACTGGGACTGGGACTGGGACTGCGACTGGGGCGATGGAGACTTCTGACTCTGGTCTTGCCCGTTGTGCGAATAGAGAGGCTCCTGAGGGCCGGTATTCGCAGGTGCTGCCATGATGAGTCTCCTATGTCGGAGGACGGACAGCGACCGAGAAGGGATGGGGGAGGGGGGAGAGGAGGGGGGGGGGGGAAATGCCGATGCAAAGCGAGAAAAAGCGGTGGGCGGGGAAGGGAAGGGAGGGAAAAATAATATAAGGCAAGACGGGGAGGGGGGAGAGAGAGTAAGGCCGGAAACAGCAACAAGCAACAGAAGAACCAGCAGCAGCAGCAGCAGCAGCAGCAGCAGCACAACCGTTTGTTGTGGTCTTCGGCCCCAGGCAGCAGTGAAGCAACCTTTCCTTTGCTTTTCCCTTATCTCTCTCACTCTCACTCTCTCTAAGTCCGGCAGTGCTCTCGATTCTTCGCAACAACCCAACCCACATACACCTCCACTCACTCACTTTCCCTCGGAAAGTTTACCTTAGTCTCCCTCCAGAGACCGCAAAAGAAAGGAAAAGAAGCAAGTGCAAGTGGATGTGAGACCAACCTTCTCTCGAAATGCGGAGAGAGTGAGAGAGAGAGAGAATGGGGAAAAAGAAGAAAATCAAGTTTGAACAAAACAATTGAACAACACACTAATTCTCCCTTCTACCAAGAATAGTAGCAAGTAAGTAAATAGGGTCATCACATTCATTACATTATGCCCTTTAAGATGCACCACTACCACCACAACCACTAAGTCACAACTTCTTGAACCAACACCACCCGGACAGTTCTTCCGTCAGCTGAGAAATGCGGGGTAAAAACAAATTGCCAGCCTCTGACTGAATGCTGGCTTATATCTGTTATCAATCGTAATCCCAATAAACTCCGGGCTATTCCTCCTCGTCAGAATCACGGGATCCAGTCCAAAAATGCCCCAGATGAGGGAAACCAGCGGTGACGACCAATGTATACGTATACTTTCACGGCTGCATCGCATGTCAATAGTCTTTGATATCCTACAGATACAGTGGGTACCCATAACGTCCAAACGGATAATATATGTACAATACACTAAGCAACCGACCCATCACGAATAAAGCTGGGAGGTGAGCAAGAGACAACCGACCTCAGCTGTGCAATGGCTGGCTGCGATAAGGCGGATCAAGGGAACGAACCCCCCCCCCCCAGTCACAGTCACGCTGATCCAACTAATGCAGCAACTCTCCATTGGAGTTTATCCGATGGAAGAAAATCAAAAACAAGAAGAGAAGAAAAAAGACGAAACGCAATCATGTTTTACGCCAACAAAGTAGAAAAATTAGATAATATGCGCCGCCCACCAGCCCCAGATTTATAAAAAGGGCCAAGCATTCACTCCAGAGTCAATGCTGGCGGGCCACTTGCCCTCTGCTCAGGCGACCGAAGAAGCAGCCGTGTTGGGGAAGCTAGGGATGGCCGTCGTCGCCGGTTTGGTCCTATCAATCACCAGACTCCCGTTCATCTTCGGGGCGGGACTCACGATCGCCTTGCGAGATACGACTGACTCGCGGGTCGCCACACTCTCTTCGCTGCCGCGTCGAGACATGCTGGGAGTCAATCGTCCCGGGAGAAGCCCACGGATGCCTCCCGCCTTGCGGGCCGGAATCTCTGACGTGCCGGCCGTGAGCACGTAGAGCAGATATTTGAGATTCGGAAGGGTATGTCGGATGTCCAGAACGCGTAGACCCTGTACATTCAGCAAGAACTCGATGTCCTTGTTCAGCAGAAAGACGCCGTACTCGAATCGGTACTGCACGCTGGCCGGGTGTAGGGGGAAGGTCCTCTGGGGCAGCGAGGCAGACACCGGGTCCTGAATGAACGAGCGCGACAGATACGGGTTGATCGCGTATGGGATCGGGGTCGAGAGATAGAAGGATAGAAGGTAGACCAGGTGGGCGGTATATCCAAGGGCCGCCGCCACCTCGTCGCGGTCGACGTCGGTGAAATCAGAGTTGGGTAAAGCCAGGCCCGCGATGGTGAATGCAAGTGGCTTGTTGGGAATGGGCTCGATCGGGTAGACCGTCAGCAAGTCCTCCGAGATACGTCGGATCTGACCCTTCGAGTCCTCAGTGTTCTTATCCAGTAGCCTGGCACTTGAGCCCAGTTTCGATTGCGCATCGGGAAGGTGGCTCCTGGCCCTGGCCTGGACATCACGCCCATGCTCCATGGCCTCTTTTCTGGTCTTAATGCTATTAACCAATTCATTCCTACGCCTTGCAGCACTGTGAAGATGCCTGCGCTCGGTAACAATGGCATGCTTGGTGACTGCGAGTTTATTTCGAGCCTGCGAGAGATTCCCGGCGGCGGCCACGCGGCGTTGTTCCCTGTCGAGGATCGAGTTGATCTGCGCCTCAATCCGGTCCCTGGTTGTGAGCGCATCTTGGATGCACTCATCCAGATTGGCCAGTTTCATGAGCGCCTCGTACGACGAGGTCGACATCGCCGCGCCATCTGCCGCTTTGGAGTGGTGTACGGGCACAGCAGCGAGGACCGGTGGGAGATCGGTCAAATTCGTGTATACACCGTCGGCAAAGTGGAAGAGGATGGAGTTCGCCGGCAGCGGCTGATGGAAGCTATCCAGCGATTTCCCCAGGAACTGGAGTGACTGCAAGCATAAACGCAGTTCCACCAGCAGCACAAAGTCCCCCATGGCTCGGGTCTTGGCCCAGAGCTTGACAGTCAGATGGTCCCGTCGTGACACTGACGGTCCGCACATGTTGAGATCGAAAGACTGGAAGCTAGGGTTCGTAGCATGCTCGACCGGTTCGCTCACGTAGACCGGCTCCTCGATGCCGTCGCAATGGAGGGAGAACCAGGTATCGGCCATGCGACTGCTTGTAATCTCTTCCAGCTTCGTCTGTCTCGCGCGAGGGTTGGGAGCATTCCACGGCATGGTGTTCCTCCGATGCCATTGTCGCAATGGGGGGCCGGCTGCTGGTGGTGGTGGTGATGTTGCTGCTGCTGCCTGCTTATGACTCCCGGAACGATGGTTGGTGGTTGCCGACGACTTCAAATCGGTAAAGGAGCGCGAAGGGTGCAGAGAATGATTGACATCGTCGATCGGGACTCTGGAAGGCGACTGCAAAGAATTGGGTACATCTTCGTCATCAATGGGTTTCCCGCGAGGTTTGGCCGGTGGTGGTGTGACGACGAGGTTGCGAACGGAGATGCTCTGGAGATGTCGCAGCTTGCGATTCTAGACAGACGGTAATCAGTTGTCTGGCCCGAGGATGTACACAATCAACATGACACGGCCAGAAGGTACCAGAGGGAAATGCCAAGGTCTTTCACGGCGACCGCCTGCATTGTCATCGGCCATCGCGGGCAGGTCAAAGAGAAAGCAAGGCAAGCTTAGCTGTCGCACGGCGAAGGCGGTATTGATCCGATCATCCTAGACAAGGATGGAGTAGAGGGAAGAAAGAGGGATCAGATGAAATGACGACAATTGGAATTGGGTATCTAGCAAAGCAAAAGCGACTAGCTTCTTGTAGCGACAATCAACAGAAAGAGAAAGAGAAGCAGAGAAGATGTCAAAGAATTTAGTGTCGCAAACGACGTAATGTGTTGAGGTGGTGGGGGGGGGGGAGTAAGTTAGAGTAGGGAAGCTGATCGCACGCCGCAGCGATTGATGCAAGCAGTTGGAGGGAGTGCAGCAAAGCAAACACAAGCAAGCACAAGCTGGCTCGTCCGTCAGTTGGTGGTCCTGAGGTGGTCCGCCCAAAAGACCAAAAGAAAGGCGGGCGGAATCGACCGCCCCGTTCGGGGAAACCGTCGAAAAATTGATCCGCCTTTCCTGGCAGATCTCCAAACTTGCCTATTCGACTTTCCCGGGTGTGTATGTGTGGGAGCCAACCTCAACTGGAATTCACCACTTTTACATCTACATCAATTCCACCCAATTCCTTTTCTATCGGATCCCGGGATTATCTGATAGAGTGAAGAGAGAGAGAGAGAGGGAGCGACCACAAACCCCGACCTCCCAAGCCATCCACGTCCCCCCGACCCGGAGCAACAGAAAAGCAACAAAGTCAACACACCACCGCGCAAACACCGGCCGCAATGGCCACCCCAGCCACTCAAGCCGCCGTTCCCAAGCGCGGCACGATGAAGAAGATCCTGCAACCGATCCAGAAGATCCTGGACCCGACCAAGATGGGCACATGGAACGTCGTGCGTCGGCCCCCGATCGACGAGCACACCGTCATCCAGGGACGGCGCCGCGACCCGCACTCGAATGCCTTCAAGACACATCAGGTGTTGGAGGGGACGCGGTTACGTAAGGCCCTGAACGCCCTGACCCATGGCAAGAACATCTTCGTCTATCACAACATGCGGACCAACCAGGTGGTCTACTCGTTGACGAGATATTTGGATGTGAGCACAACTCCCGAACCCACCACCCCCCCGGCATCAAACAGAAAACCCCAAGAAAAAAGAGACAACAAGAATATTCCCCTCTTCTTCAGCAGAATAGCACACACTGACCCTCTTCTCTTTTACCTCTTCATAGAAAAACAGTGTCCTCCGCCAATTGGTCTACCACGGCAAGAAGACGGTGCCGGCGACCCTCCGCAAAGACATGTGGGTCCCCTACTACAGCGTGCACTTCACGAGCGCGCAGCTCGGCCTGCGGGCCTACCACCTGCTGCGCGAGTTCGCGATGCAGCGGCAGCTGGCCCCGCCCCGCGAGATGATCACCATCACGGAGGAGTGGCTGGCGCAGAAGCGGCCGCGCGACCCGCACAAGGCCGAGGAGTTCGACAAGGAGTGGGCCGACAAGAAGGGGTGGCTGATGAAGCCCAAGGACCGCGCCCGCGTCGTCATGAACCAGAAGGCCACCTCCGTCGCCGACATCGCCGCCGTCCTGGACATCCAGGCCGAGGAGATCGCCAACGGCTTCGCCAGCGGCCAGCGCGGCTACCTCGGCAAGGCCGCTCGCCGCCGCCGCCGCCAGGCCCGCATCAAGGAGGCCGCCGTCGCGGCCCGCCAGGCCGCCCGCGTCGCCGACTTCGAGAAGGTCCTGAGCAAGCCCCAGATCGACTACAAGATCCAGGAGGTCGTCGAGGACGACCCCGCCACCGCCGCCCTGCTGCAGGCCGAGAACGGCGTCAAGATCCTCTGGACCGATCTCCATGATGCCCAGTTCGCCGCCCAGTGGCCCGACCGCGTCCGCCACGGCGAGTTGGATCTCACCCGCGACCATGTCATGCCCGGTCAGAAGCGCATCCACAGCGGCGATATCGAGATCCTGGCCGACAACCCCTTCAAGGAGAAGGGCGTCGAGGCCGAGGCTGAGGCCGTCCCTGAGAAGAACTAAGCAGCTCGCGGGATCTTCCCTTTTCTTTTGTACTTGATGGCTTCCCAATGTGCGTGTGTGTGTGTGTGTGTCGATATACATACTTGCGAAATAACCGCCCTGTTCTTCTACATGATACAAAATGTATTTTTAGATTTTATTTTTTTTTCTCTCTCCCTGTTCGAGGAGATGATGCAATGGCGTTTAGCACACAAACACTCAATTGGAATTGGTTCAATATTTCATCCATCCCCACAGGCGAATGAAAAGCTCAACGAAGAGACGTCTGCGGAGGAGGCTTGATTCATGCATCTTCTGTTTCAGACCTGCGGATCAAATATACATCGATATGTAGCGTACAAGAGTACCAGCTGATAATTTAAGTTAAAGTCAAGTGGCACAGCTGGTCTGTCCTCGCTTTCCGCGTTCACGGCAAGCCAAGGGAGTCCAAGGCCCTAGATGTCACATCAGACGGAAAGAAGCGGTTCGGAGCGAAGGTGGAAATCGCCGGAGGGGATCCAGTGGAAGTAGAAAGGGGTGGAAAACGAAGGCAAAAAGCAGGCGGGATTGGGGACGGGTTGTCGTGACTCCTTTCCCTGGCCCAGTGTGAGAAGAATAAAACAACAAGGTAGGAAGCCCGCAATCGACGCCAGAGACGCATGGTTAGAAAGAAGATGGAAAGTCAGAAGTAGAAGAGGGGAGCAGAAGCGAAAGAGAACTCCTTTGTAGCGAACAAACGGGCCGGGTTCAAGAGCCCAGTCCTTCTATCGACTTTAAGTAGAACAATACACAACGTCGGAGTTCACTCCAGAGTACTTATGCAGTTGGGTTCCTGGGTTCAGGTACTTTCAACTTATCCGCAATCTCGGCACCGCTGTCTTCCTTCACAGGTGGTGCAGGCTCGGGCTGCTCATTCGCCATCTTCTCGAGGATTTCTTCCTGGACTTTCTCAGCCTTCTCCGGATTGTCTGTAATTCCCGCTTTGGCCATACTCTTTCGAGCTGACTCAACAATCTTGTCAGCCTCGCTGACACCGTGCTCAGTTTCCTGATCGCCTTCGACGCCGATGGGCTCAGCGGTGCGGTTGACCACATCCTTGACACGTTCCGTATCGAAGCGAATGACCATGCAAGAAAGATTGTCAGTGCTGAAACGTGCAAGCGCGTGATCGACCAAGATCTTAGACGCTTCTTGGGCATCGGGCACATTCCGAATGAGGTCAACAGCCTCCTGGTCACTGCACACATCCCACAGCTAGAAATTCTCTATCAGCAACACTATAACGAATAGTGTGGTGAATGAAGACTTACCCCATCGCAGGCCAAGATGATGAACTCGTCCGACTCTGGCTGGATAACAGTCTCTGTGGTGTACGGATGTCCAGTCACGAGATCCTTGAGGTATGCATCCCCCAAAGCTCTAGTCACAGCGAGAACGCCGTTGACACGATTGTTCAGGATCAATCCTCCGGCGTTTGCTATCCGCTTTCCTTCGTTCTCGTCGCTGCCCTTGTGATCGTAAGAAAGACGAAGTGCCTTGCCATTGCGACACAAGATAATGCGTGCATCACCAACGTTGGCAGTGTAGAGGACGCGCTGACGAGCCGCCTTCTCCTGTAGTTTGGGAAGTGCTCCAGAGACGGCAGCCTGGGTAGGAGTATCGCCCGCTTCATCGGAATCTGTATCGGCCTTGGCAGCGGCGGCGGCGGCAGATGCGAGGGCAGATGACCCGGTGGCAGAATGCGAGCTGGGCACTCGGTCTTCCCATCTCAACAGAGCAATAACAGCAGTGCATCCACTGTTCTTCAAGGGCAGCTTTTCCAGCTGTTGATCAACGCTAGTAAATGTCTGATCGAGAAGCTCCGGAACGGGAGTGCTAGGATTTTTGCGCATTACATCTTCGAGGATCAGATGCAGCTTCTTTCCGCACCACTCAGCAGCAAATGTGCCTGCATGTCCGTCAAAGATGGCAAAGTATCCATTGTCGGTTTCAACCACGCTGGTTGATTTCTCGGATGTGGGAGAAGTGCCAGTAGGAATGGCTATCGCTTTCGTGCCTGTTTCACCCTGGGCTGAGAGTGCGGGAGTCCCCAGGAAGTTGTACAAATAGGCATGGGTATCTTCCATAGTCCGGCGACATTTTCGATTGCGGTCCTCTGTGACGCCGACTCTGAATGACGAGCGTGCAGTGGGATGCGATTCACCAGCAGAGTTATTTAATGACCCTTGAGGAACGCTCAAGGCAGGGTCCATGCTCCCAAACTTTGCCAGGCCAGGCTGCTCTTGAATGGTGTAGTTGAAGGAATTCTCACGTGGACTGCTTGACAGGCTAAAGGAGTTCTTGGCGCTGGTGAAGAACGAGGCAGCTTTCGTGACCGTGCTACTGCGGCGCTTCTTCTCACTGCCAGGGCCCTGATCCTCACTTGTCCTCCGTGTGAAGAAGCCACCTGGTGGAGAGAATTTCTTGGGGGTGACGCTGGAATCCTCGGTGCGAATGCTTAGAGGCGGCGTGTCAATAGCACCGGAGCGGGCAATTGTTGTGTCGGATCTATCTTTGGGTGGGCTCGAGGAGCCACTGAACATTCGGTTCAGCAACCCACCCTGGCTAGAAAAACTTCGGCGCTTACTTCCTGCCAGCTTGATTGTATTTCTGAAGATATTTGGGAAGGAGCAGTGAAGGGGGGTTTAAAAAGAATGGGGTGGGGGGGTTGTTGAGAGGGAGAAGAAGTGGCTCAGAAGGAAAGGGTGATTTGCGGAGGCGGCGGCGGCGGCGGCGCGCGGGGAGGGGGGAAAAGCAGAGGGCAAAGCCTTGGGTCCAAAGCCGGCGGAGACTGACGTAGGATGCGAGAGAGTTGAGTTGCGGCGGAAGCGAGGGAATAGAGCTGAGTAACCTGTAGACGTCAGTGCTTGGGATCAGTAAACAATCGACCCTAAGTAGAAGCTCATGGATGACCACTGATCCCCAAAAACGATGGTTCTCAGCTAGCAATGCAGAATAAATGACTTTCGTGGTCCAACAACAACACCAGATGGAAGAGCATGTACAGTATGTGCTATGGGGGGGAAAAATGTACGCCCGTTGGGCAAACATCATTACAACAGCTAATAGGAATGAAACACGGGGCTGGAAGAGGAGAGTCTCGGTGATTAAGACATGTCTGAAATTATACTGAGTAGTATATCCATTCCAGCGTCACGGGCTCGTTTGTAGGCCACCCCCACTGCGTGCTCCGGAGACTTGGGAGGGTGGGAGAGACAACACGACAAATTGGAATTTGATTGATATTAAAAAGTAGATCAGGAATTACTCACGAGGAACAGGTGATAAGAAAGCAATCCACAAGGATAGGATGGGGAAGAACTGGAGGTAAAGGTAAGGTAGTTAAGAAGAGGAAGAGGAAGAGAAGGAGTGGTGGTGGTGGTGGTTGGAGGGGAGGATGTGGTGGTATGGTCGGAGTTAATATTGAGTAGTAAGGAAATAATTAGCTGGGCCGGGGAATCGGCAGTGGCAGTGAGTGCAGTGCTCTCTGTAGGTGCGTAGTATGAGTAGTTAAGTTGTAGTGAGGCGGGCGGCGGCCGGAATCGTAGGGGGTTTATTATTAGCACGCGCTACAAAGCTGAAAGACTATAGTACAGTACTTAATGTGCTAGGTTGCTAGTCTGGCCTGCCCGTGCTGCATGGAGCCCAGTGCCTTCCTTCCTTCCTTCCTTCCTTTGCGTGCTTCTCTTCTATTTCCATTTCCATCACCACTAAAGCCGATCGGGGGAAAGCCGGAGGGGGCAGCACTAAATTGGGGAAGCGGTCAAGGGGCATCGGGCAAAATAACGTGACCCTGAAATTGTGGAGACGCGGCGGCGATGACGACGACGAGCTTCGGTCTTGGCACCTGGCCATTTCGGCACTGAAAGTCCGCTTACATACGTAGGTCAAGTAAAGAGACAAAAGTGAGAGCAAAGACATCAGCATCATGGTGACACATGCTGGAAAACTAACTACGCCACTCAACCGATGCTTACGTACAATTTCTCTAGTGACCTGACCAGGTATCTCCGCATAATGACTATTCGAGAACCAGAGTTTGTATACAATCAACTACAACTACTGAGTAACAACATCATGCCATAGTGGTTTTGTACAGACCATATTAAAATGGTACTATGTAGAACCCTAAACTTCAGGACATGCCAACTCTCAATCCCATGAGCTGAAATCTCCAAATCCCCCAGCGCCTCTCATCTTCTTCCGCACCGGTTCCGGCTCAGGCTCATCATCCACATACTCCACAATCTCGTCCTCCTCCTGGCCCGCCCGTTCGGCCAGGGCGGCCTTGAGATATTTCCCTACACCGGCCGAGCCCTCCTCTGCAGAACCACCTCCGGCACCACGAACCCTTTTCCCTGTCCAGGTCACACGATCGTCGTCCTCACGGCGTGCATTCTGTTCCTCCTCCGCCGGATCGGTAATTTGACCCTTGGCCTTGGCCTCCTCCGCCTGCTTTTGCTTCAGGAATTCCTCAAAGGGGTCCACGAAGATGGTCACATCGGTGATGCGGATGTCCGGGGTGGGTCGGTTGGTGGTGGAGTTGGTGGGGTGTGTCTCAAGTTTGTTCAAGGTCGGGGACGATGGGGTCGGGTCGTCGATGACATGGCCGAAGATGGTGTGTTTGTTGTTCAGGTGAGGCAGGGCGCGATAGGCAATGAAACTGGTGGCGTGCAGGTCAGCGGTAAGGTTGGGAAGTCGGTCACGCCGATGTGGTGCCTAAAATCACTTACAATTGACTGCTGTTCGTGTTCTTGCCCTTGTTGGCCATGCTGAGCGTGCCTCGAGAGTCGTGCTTCAGAGGCCCCTCGAACTCATCGTTGAAATACTTGCCCCAGATACTCTCGCCTCCGCGTCCGGTGCCGGATGGATCACCACCTTGGATCATGAAGCCTTTGATATTGCGATGGAAGGTGACATCCTTGTAGTAACCCTTCTTGGCGAGCTTGATGAAATTCCACACGGCTTTGGGTGCATATTCCGTGTGCAGTTCCAGGTTGATATCCCCAGACGTAGTCGAGATGCGCGCATAACCCTTGTGCTTGACGCGACCCCTCTTCAGCATGTATTCCTCGTCCGAAAGCAATGCGAGGTCGGCGGACGTGTGCGGGGTCATCCCCGTGCTCGTGAATGAGGCAGCAGCCAACCCCGTCGTATGCCGTGCGGCATTATAGGGAGTTGCTTTTCCAGCAGCCGGCTTCTTAGCCTGCGACAAGGCACCAACAGACCCAGGCCCAGCCCCAGTCTTGGACACGGAGGCAGCAGCCGCACCAGCGACGCCCGCGCGCTGCGCCCTCTCCGAGCGGGCCTTGGCCACCGCCTCCCTTGCTCTCAAAATCTTGGCCGAACTGCCCAGAGCATTGGCATTGACATTGTTGGCGGGGTCCTCTCGTTCCCGGATCTGCTCCTCGGTCAACCCGCTCTCGCCTTCCTTGATGTAGTTGAACGAGCTGAGGTTCCGCGACTCGATGTTCTGCGGGTCCTGCAGCGTGATGATGTCCTTCCGGGTGAACTCTTCATCCGTAACCAAATCCTTCCACAGCTTGCCCTTGATATTTAGCCGCTCGACCGTGTCCCACGCGAAGACATTCCCTGTCGGCCGCAGCGCGACGATGTGTGTGTTGTCGGTGAAAACCTTGTAGGTTACGGGATCGACGTATTCGCCGGCCTCGTTCTTGGCTAGGTTGAGCTTGATGAGATCGGAGTTCTTGAGGGGCGCCCCATTCACCGGGTTCGTGCCGTGCTTCTTGATCCAGGGGAGGATGTTGGTCAGGTCGAAAATTGTGCCCTCGTGGGTGCACACCGGGTGCGCGTACGGTTGAAGGGAGAGCGAGCAGAAGTTGAAGGGCAGGCGCTTGAAACTAGTATCGACTCCTCCGCGTTTCGCGCGCGTGACGCCCGCTCCAGCGCTGGCGGAGAATGCATCCTCCGACGCCCACTCTGAATGCGTGATCTGTGGAAGACTTTTGGGTCAGCCCAACCGCAAATGCGATAAGAGATTAGGAACGCGCGAAAGCGCAAACTGGGATTGAGGTAGAGGGCGAAGACAGCGCACATATAATTTATCCGTTCCTATATTCTGTTAGCAAGCTCTCAGACTGAGCGGGTTTCAGGGATGGAGTCGAATGAGGCTTACCTTTACCCATCGTTGCGACAAAAGCTCCCAAGAATTTGTGACAGCGCCAGCTCTCCTCCGCGGGTTTGGTTTGTCGCCGCTCTCCAAGAGATGATGTATTGGGGTGGCCGAGACTAACCTATTTGGGTTAGATTATCTTGTGAAATCTATACCGTACAGCAATTGTTTACTTCTCCTGCTCTGTACTCCGTATTTACTCTGGTGTATATACATGCCCATTAGTGGTGCTCAAAGATACAACAAGCATCACAGAATGTACAGTATATATCTCTATGGGATGATTCGGCTATAATGATTAGCAGAATTCTGCGATGTACCACTAGCACCTGCATATGCCAATCACAGAACCACTTCCCCATACACCTCCCACAAAACATAGACATGCAAAGATAAATCGTAGAAAAGTCTGGACTTTCGCCATACTTCACTGGCCTCACTGCTCAAAGAAGATCAGTTAGCGCCTCAAAGCCTCTGTATATCACTCTTCAAGCCCCTTGACACAAAGTAACCTATGCATTTCCACATGCACCTCCGCGAGTAATGCTCTGTCCACCAGAAATCGCAGAATGTCCTCGTCGACCACCCGCAAATGCTGTAAATATTTTGCCTGTCATGATTGTCTTGGCCTTCGACTTCAAGCTCTATGAGGTGAGACTGGGCGCACAGCTGGTGGTTGCGAGTGGTATCCGGCGGATATCAACGTTATGTGAACCGCACAGAGCAGACTAATCGCGATAGATAGCCCCTTTCACTCCGGAACCAGAGGAAGTTGCTTGCGCTCAGTAATTTATCGGACAGTTACGTCGACCGATCAATGATTCAGCCCCATATCTCTTCACCATGTGAGCGCATATCGGCAAGCATGCAACAGGATGCGCGGTTGAGGTCTCAGTCGGTCGGATGCTCGACGGGGATGACAAGAATGGCAAGATCTGGATTTAGAAGATAGTATTAGACATAAAAAATAGCATGTACTGGAGAAGATGTTCTGGGGGCAAGCTGGGTGCCCACCTCATGGATAGCTGAAGGCATGACGCGGCACTAGTGCAAGGGCTTACATACATAGATTGAGGCCCGTGTTAAAAGCAGGCCGAGAGCAGATATGGTGGCCTGGCCTTAACTCAGAAGCGTGGAGTGAGCACGCAGGTGCGTGTGTCGAAAGAACCCCGAGTGATCCTGAAAGGCGATGAGGCGGTGATGGTTCACTCCAAGGCAACAGTGCTTAGTGGTATCAGGCAGCAGCAGTCCAAGCCGCGGCCCCGACATCGTCATGAAAGATCGACCGATATGGCAATGAGCCTGACGATGGGTACAAGGTAGTGAGACAGTCTCCCTGGATTAGGCTCCCACTGGCGAAGGCTGCATTGGAACAGCCACGAGGCTTTTGGGATAGAAAAGTCGGTGTCTCCAGGCATCATAGGCCAGATTTCCAGGCATACTATTTCGGGATCGACCTATAGATTAGTTAGCGATGCCCCAGAGATGGGGCAGACAAAGTATGGGTTTATCGAGGTAGTATGTAGACGAAGATGATGGCACCTCGGGTTGCCTGGCAAACACGATACTCGTTTAGGAAGGAATATCGGCTCACTGCACTGGCAACCAGCACTAAGTAACGTACTCCCATCCATGATAGTATCAACAACGTCGAGTTTCGATGGCAAGCCCATCCATTAGTCACTGTTTGTTGTGAAATCAAACCACCAAACTTCTCTTCAACTCCAGCACGTGAACTCTCATTTTCCAGCCACTCTCTTACGTGCATCCCAAGCCAGCTTACTTCACAAACTTCTGTATCCAGTTCATCCATCCATCAAATATGGCAGAAGAATCAGTCGCAGAGGAATCAATTGCTACCAAGTCAACACCCCGAATTGAGTTGATGAAATATTCCGAGCTTCGGGATTATTCTTGCTTGGGAACGCCGGAGCCGATCCGTCGCTCACAGGCGATTATCTACTACATTGACAACGACAGATGGTGGATCACTGTGACGCTGCTAGGCCCCGTTGCTAAACTTCTTGAAAATGTCGCCATGCAGCAGCAGCAGCAGCAGCAGCAGCAGCAGCAGCAGCAAGCTTCAAAGCGTGAACGACGCGAATTCTTCCAGAGCTTCGTCCAACAGCTGAACTACGAGTCGCTTCCTCTCCTAGCCAACACCGTGACTGAGATCATATTGGGCGAGGATGAGACGGACGAAAGTACCGCATCCCCGGGACTAGAATTTGAGGTCAAAGTTGCCACTACCACAAACATGACGAAGACGAAGGGCGATGCCATTTCGACGTTCTTAAGATGCAGAATCCAGGAAGACCCTCGGAGAGTTGTCTATCCCTCGTGCGACGAGTTTCCTTCCTTCCGCAGGTTTAAATATGAGGAGCTTTCAAGAGGTGAGGACATTACTGACTACGTATTCTGGGTCAGCAACGGTGGGGTTCAGTATGTTCTCAAGACGGTCAACCGTACTATATACTACCCCGATGATACCGAAGTTATTCGCAAGGAGCTGGAAAATCTCGAGTATTTCGCGGAAATGCCCAATATTGCGCAAGCGGCGGGGGTTGTGGTGTCTAAAAATCCTTACCAGACGTCAACTACAGGCGAGGAACAACTCGTGATGGTTGGAATCCTGCTCAAGGCATATCCTGGCGGCACACTACAGCAGGTCCTTACGGAGCATCGTATCGCAGACTACTGCTGGGAGAATTGGGCTGTCCAAATTGGAACTGCATTGGAGTGCTTCCACAAAGCTAAGAAAACCCATATGGACCTAAAACCTTCGAATATTGTTCTCGATGTCGAGGGAAATGCAGTCCTTATCGACGTTAGCGGTATAGGCGGACACACTAGGGAGTGGTGCGCACCAGGAATTTGTGAAAAACCTTTGCACCTTGACTTTTCATCTGAAGAGCGCCAGTACAACGACATTTGGGCTTATGGAAAGCTTCTCTCTGAGATTGCATCACAGGCAGGAGATGGACCGTATGTGAAGACGTTGCACCAGGTTGCGGACACTTTGATGGTGGGAGATATCGGAACACAGACGAGTTTGTCGAGTGCGCTGTCGCAGCTCAAGGGTGCCGAAAACCAGGCATGATGTACAATATCCAATCAGTCGTCGTCGTAGGCATTCCAATTAATGTCGTTCTCATCGAAGTCGCCGTCGGTTCTATCAGCTGATCTTCAATGTCACAAAGCGAACAACACTAAACCGAGAACCAGGACAAGAGCCACAAGAACCGACTTACCTGGTCCCTCCCGCTTGAGGCCGGGCATTTTATCACAGCCAGGTATGCCACACCAACGCTGAAGACTCAACGAGGCGACCTCGGTGACGCCAAATTCGCAGACGGACTTGCGGCGTTTAGCATCCTTGCAGGGGTTGGTGAGAGACTTGTCATAGTGGCCACAATCGTGGACACGCACCGAGAATCTGCACATCTTAGGCCAAATATCGACCTGCGATAAACGAAATATATGCCAGAACTGAAGAAGAGGTTGTTGACAGCATCTAGGATAGAGACTCAAGCTTCACTGCCAGATGATATCCCCAAGTCAAATAGAACACTCCCTCGCAAATGGCCTGCCCCCAAATTTGACAGAAGATATCTTTGCTAACACATGCTTAGTATAAACACAGTCGGAGAATAACACACGGAGACCGAAAGCGGCAGTTGTGTTTCTCTTATGCTGCAGCAACACCGGCGACATCTTTGCCTAATTCACAATACTGAAAAGCTGTTCCTGAGTCCATTCGTTGTAGGCCCCTGTCTCTCAAGGCGTCTGGGCAAAGAGCAGACGAAGTGGGTGAGCGAGAGCATAGCTAAAGGAAAATCCAATCTATTCCACTGCAGTGGCGTTTAGTCCAGCAACAAGTCATGATACGCATAGAAAAGAGCTGCTTGGTTGAGGGTATATCTTAGCCCTAGACATTCGTGCCGTCCATGGAATAGAGCGGCATCTACATCCGGCAAGCTGGAGAGAAGTATTGCGTTTACTCGCGCTTCCAGAAGTACATATTGCTTACCTAGTGGGACAGCACATACTTCATGGACCAGGCGATATTGTAAGTTTCCTTATAGTTACATATCAAGTCCCAAGGTACCTATCTTTAGACGGATCTAGGATAGAACAAGTCTACCAGGAAGATAGGTAGGGAAATTAGCTCTATCTAAAGCCTTTTGTTTATCCTGTACTAGCCAGATTAGTCTAATTTAGCTTTAAATATCAATGTTTCTACTACTTTGATATTAGACTTTAGAGAAAAAGGCAGCTCCTCTATGCAACTAGAATATCTACAGAGCCTAGGCCTATAGGATCAAATTATATAACGATTCCGAGTCAAAAATCTCTTATAGTAGTATCAAGGAGTGTTATGGGTATAGTGTACTTGACAACTGAATCTAGCGACTTGGAGGCGGGTTCACTCCGGTTAACAAAACTTGTCAGTCAATTGATCAATAGATCAACTCTGTAGTGACAGTGTGAATAAACAAGACCCAGATACAGGGCTGACCTAGATACAGACAAGTTTATTGCAGACACTATCGCGGCTCACAGGTGCTGGCAATCAAACGGGGTGTGGCCATGCGCTTGTAGCATAAATTTGTGTAAGCTCGCAATACTCATCCCTAGGAGTTACCTTCGCGGCTGGCAAGACGGAAGACAGTCATTGATCTCCAGAAAGAAAGGTCATGCGGGTAATGCACCCATATGTACTGTACATGGATAGTAACTGTTTGACTACTTAAAACGTTGCGGGGCTTGTCTACTTGCGACCAGATTTTTACCAGAGATAAGATAAACAGAGAAGAATAGAAGAACACTCTTATGCTATACAGCAGCCAGTCTACAAGCCATGTTTATGGTAGTTACAAACACAAACAGCAATGATATCATGAGCCTAGTAACCATGGTGTGCGAGGTTTGTCACCCCGTTCATAGTCTCCGAGTCGAAGTTCCTGTGCTCCTATTAGTATCACCTGCATGCATAACAAGGCATCAATTAACTCACTTCTGAAGAGAAGCCAGCGAATTGCTGTAACAAAGCGATGTGTTGATAGACATTCAAGACATTGCCCTCAGCAGTTATTTTCCAGAAATTGGGCCTAGTCCCCAAAAAGATCGTCAGAAATCATGGGTTTCTGCTGGTACTACATCAATTCAACGCACAAATGAAGCAAATCTCAAGGGAGAGCTAAAGAAGAGTAACGCAGGGAATACATAGAAGGGTTAGTGACTAGAAGGGAGATTCTACCCTAAAAAGCCTCTAGTGCTCGGAGTCTTGGAGGAATAACCACTGCTTTGGGTGTTGTCTGCAGAGCTTGTACCGCTGGTAGAGCCGGATGCCCCAAGTTCATTAGGTGGAGATCCGAAAAGGCTCGTAGCGGACTTTTTTTCAGTACCAAATAAGCTGCCAGGAGAAGGGTCTTTTGTTTGTTTAGAGGCTGCGGAAGAACGGGAAAATCCTGAGCTAGAGGGTTTGACCTGCTCAATATCACAGGATGGCCCGAGTCCATTAAATGGAGACCCGAAAAGGCTCGTAGCGGACTTTTTTCCGGTATTAAATAAGCTGCCAGAAGAAGAGTTCTTTGTCTGGTCAGAGGCTGCGGAAGAACGGGAAAAATCTGAGATAGAGGTTTTGGCCTGCTCAATATCATAGGATGCCACAGTAAATGGGCTAGAACTTGGCTGCTTTGAAGCTATTCAACTTATTAGTGATATTTGCGGCAAGTCAGCCTACACACTTACAAGAAGGACCGTTTTTCTTTGAGTCCTCGCATTCGTTAGTGCTTCTGAAAGGAATCGAAGTCCTGGCATTAAATAGAGGGCTCTGCGCTTAATCATATCCCAAGTCAGTTCCTGCATGCCGTGTACTGGTCAACGGAACCTTACTGAAGACCATGGGTTTTGATAGTGTTGGCATCTGTGTGCTGAAAAGGCGGAGTGTGCTTAAGCCTTCTTGCAATTTGCGCAGGTCTTCAGACAAGCGCTTTCGCTCTTGCTCAACCGAGGATGGTTCACTGGCAAGATCTTGAATCCTCTCATCGCTTAAGTTGTTGATAGTCTGGGCTGTGAAAATGGTTTCTAGGGGGGCGAGCAAGCAGTTCTCGATGCCAAGAATCGCCACGTTATCCACAAAGGTCACTATAGCGGTTTAGAAGAACTCAGATAAGTCGTTAGGAGGGTAGATATGCGGTTCAAGTTGGCAGATGTCACTAACATCATAGTACGCTTGCATCTGATCAATGATTTCCGCCGCAGCGAACTCATT
This sequence comes from Aspergillus aculeatus ATCC 16872, assembly GCF_001890905.1. NCBI lineage: Eukaryota > Fungi > Ascomycota > Eurotiomycetes > Eurotiales > Aspergillaceae > Aspergillus > Aspergillus aculeatus. The sequence continues at coordinate 1,491,190 of NW_017962980.1, forward strand.
TCCCTCTGTTTCTGAACCTGTGGTAGCCTTTTTCAAGTCGTTCAAGGTAAAGGAAGCATCCGCAGAAGCATTCTTTGACGACAACAGTCTTTGCTCTAGTGCTTTGAACTGGCGGTCATCTCGGGATTCTTGGATCTTAGAAAGAAAGCTCTTTCCTACAGGCAGAGGGTGTCCACGTTTCGTGTAAGCGGTCAACTCTTTTAGCTTCGCCAGGAGGGACTCTTTCATCTTGTCGAGTTCCGGGTCGATAAGAGACGTGGCTATCAACGAATATGTGTGCTCGGTCGTGAGGTGTTGCAGGACAGAATGGATAAAATATCTCACTACCGACCAAGCGTGCATCATATGCTCACGAGCAATTTCCTCCCAAGGTCTGGCCTGGTCACGAAACAGATCTCCGACAAGCAATTGATTGGCACTTCCGGGCAGCTCGATACCTCGTTTTCGACGCGCTTGGCTGTTGAGTTCGAGCTCAAGAGATTCGCGGCTGACGCATGAGTATTCCCAGTCTTTCATATAGGGTTTGGCGCTCAACGCTGCGATGTCCGAACGTGATAGTATCTGATTCCAGCCATGTATAATAGTGCGTCGTTTGCCCCTGACACTCATGGCCTCAGCGAAGCACTCATTCAGTTCTCTAATCATCGCTCGGAGGCGGCGATCATCCTGACCCATGAGAATATACTCTGGCCCATCTTCGAAGAACCTGTCTGAATACATGCCGTTCAATGCCTGGCCTGTAATTTTTTCGAAGCCGGTACTTATGCCGAGAAGAAAGCCTCGCTGTTGCTGCAGGCTTGAACGAGCCTCCCCAAGCGTCGTGAGTCTGCTCTGCCGAATCTCGATTTTCTTTCGGACATCTGTGACCAACTCGGGAAGGTTGCGGCGAATGTGTTTGAACAGTATGTTGCTCAGCCGACGACGAAGACTATCTATGCCAACGTTTTCGGAAGGGATTGAGGCCCACCGGCCCTGTTCGAAGAACGCAGCTTCTTTTTCGTCTCGAGCATCATCTGATGCATCTCTCGTCTCAAACGAACGATTGCGTAACGCATGCCAGCCAAGCTGCAAGGATACTTTATCATTTCTGAGGAATTGCAGGTATGTATCCTCCTCTTCCGAACTGGGCTCCAGGATGTCCGGCTGGGTAATTATACCAAGCGTTCGCTCTCGTTGCGGGTCAAACTTTCGGGCCATGTCCAGGACCTCCTGTAGATGGTAGTCGGCCTTCGCCGTGATGACCGCCATAATGATGCTGCGGGTGTTCTTCATGTATCTCTCGGTGATGCCCCGGACGATGCTGATGCCCTTGCGGCCTTGGTCCTGGCTGGTTGAGTAGTACAGGCCTGGCAGGTCCACCAACGTCAGCTCGGGCTTGTCTGGGCCAGAGATTTCCACCTTGAGCACGTCATCACTGAAACCGGCGTTCACGGATTCCGTAATTTCCATGCACTCCTTGGCTTTCTCGATCAGTGAGGGGAGGTCGTCGCCATTGGAGAAAGCCTCCGAGGTGAATCCGCGGAGTCTCTGTCTCTCATCTTCGTACGCGATGGACCTGGTTCGATGGAGACTTTGATACTACTTGACGGTCGCCGGCGGAGAATGACTTCGGTCGCGAACCGCGTGCACACATTACTCTTGGCTGGAAATCGAACGCGGGAGATGGCCTCCAGGACCGAACTCTTGCCGCTGGATTGATTGCCACAGACAATCAGCTGGGGCAGCTCCACCAGGGCCCCAACGCCGATGGTGCGCAACTCATCGACGATATCCAGAACTCGAGATTGCTCTGATTGCAGCTGACGCATTGCTTGGTCGGCCGGTGATGATGTGGTGTTCGACGACATGATGCTGGTGATAAGGTGGTCTTCTTAGCCCCAGGCTCGATAGGATAGGGGAGGCGCGAAGAGTCAAGTAGGGTGAACTGATGGCACAGAAGTCTGACTTCAGGAAATAGGAGATCACACTTAACAAGGACTCGGGTCGAGTAGGAGTTGCAGTGGGGAGTGAATGAAGACCATGTGCCAAAGAAGCGTAGCGCATGCGCTAGAAAACCACCCCTGGTAAGACCGTCGACTAGACGCTCTTCCATAAGGCGCTGGCCACGAACCTCGTCAGCGCCATAATAGAGATTAAATATGTGAAAGCCACTATTTGAGATGATTGAGTGTCTAAAGAAAAAGCTGCATTGAGATTTGATACTACTGTTGGAGTGGAGATAACGTACCTGCCATAGTCGGCAAGTGCAGCCGATACACCACCGACATGTCCTCGTTCTCCGCGGCATACCACAAGGCTGATAACTTCATAGTAATAAATGTTTTTTAAACGAACCGAACATAGAGACAATGCTGGTGAAAGAATAACAATGATCGTCATGATATGGGTTCCATTGCTAAATATACAGCACTATAATACAAAGCCTCCGTCGACTATTCGATTTCAAGAGGTCACGTCTCCAGGAGGTCACGTCTCATGGTATTCTCGTCCCCCCCCCCACCTTTCATCATCATCATTCACAACGCAAGTACCTGCTCTACTCTTCAATCTCCCACTCCCTAGAAAACGCCGTAAGACTTTTTGGGTCATAGAATCATCATATGCATGCAAAGCCTGCTTTACACAGGAGGTGGCTGGTAGCGTAGCGGCACCACCCATCGGTTGCCAAAGTCAATTCCGTGGCGTCGTCGACTGCCATATTTCCTCCACACAATCTGAGGGATTCCAATGTCTGCTACCGAGAGATTCCATGATAGTCCTTCTCCCGAGAGCAAGGCGTTGACGATACCAGTCTTTGGAGCGCCTAGGCAAACCACTGACTTAGCATTGACGCAGACTCGACCGCCTTCCACCACCGTCGCTTCGCCTGTATCATATTAGAGACCAGCCGCAATTTTAATCAATGTTCAAGGAAGAGAGACTCACCACTAATAGCAGAAAGACCGGAGGGGACGTCCACAGACAAGACTTCAAGATTACTTCTGTTGGCCCATGAAATCATTTCGAAGGCTACTGCTTGATCGTCTGTGCGAAGGTCCTCAAAGGCAATGTGAATACCAAATAGTGCATCGACCACCAAGTCGGGAGCAAACTCGGAGGTTGTCAGTCGGGCTGAGAGATCTTCCCACCGATGCACTCGACCGCCGATCTTCTTGAACACGTCGAGTTGCTTGCGGCAATTCTCTAACAGCTCGTTCTCGTGCTCAATTCCCAGCATACAAACTGTGACACGGTGGCCCCTGTTGCGCAGATGGCGAGCAGCGGATATAGCCCGTGCTCCAGTCCGGTGATTGCCTGTGAGTATAAGCATTGTCGGGGCGGCCGCGTCACTAGTCAGAAGGCCGACGGCGGCTTCCGCAATGCCTCGCCCAGTGTTTTCTGTTATCATGTCCTCGGTGAGGCCGAGCTCCGCGACCGCAATCTGCTCAACCTCAAGAGTCTGGAGCGGACTCACGGTTGGACAGCTTCTGTTGGTAGTCGTGAGGCGTAGAGAGGCCCCAGACACACCGGGGCCGCTTATCGGCGATGCTGAGACGGGAGTTTTATTCGGGCGTGGGCTGGTGGTTCGAGACGTGCTCAATTGACTGCGACCAAGCGAGTTGACCTGTGCAGGGACCAATGGCTGTCCGAGAATAGCACTGCCTTTGCGAGAAGGTGGCGCCCTGGAAGACAGTGTGCGCTCACGTCCTGAATAGGTTCCGCTGCTAAGCTTCGCGTCGCTCGGGACGTGGTCAGTAAGCTCCTCCTCACTCTCCTCAAGACTGTCGAGAACGTTTTCCGTCCAATGCAGGTTTCTCCCACCGTTCGTTCCGGGTTTCGGTCTTCTGTTGAAACTGACCAAGCGCTCCTCATCGGCGGTAGTGTCGTCATTGCGAATCTCCTCAAAAACCCGTCTTTTGTCGAATTTGGAAAGATTGCTCTGAAAATCGAACTCGCCCAATTCCTGAATATCCGTGGCGTCTTCTGTCGCCCAGCCATTCGGGTCCTCGGCATAACTGGCTCTGCCCTTCTTCTTCCGCCGCTGCTTGTTGCGTGTCTCCGCGAGTTGTGGGTGCGAGGGCTCGGTAAATGCTGTCTGGCGCCAGCCCCTGGTCTTCGGGTTTGTATTCGCTGCTCCATCGTGTTCGTTGACAACCTTGGAGACCTTAGGCGCACCACCGCGACGATTGGTCTTGGGTCCGTAGTGTAAGCTCTGTTGCAGAGGGGGTGCATTTTGTGTCGCGATTCCGCTCTCGGGTGGGGCCTTGTTCACATCTAACTCAAGGTTGCTAAACGGTTCATTAAGGACAGCAGCCTGATCACGAACGACTTGCTGCGATAGCTGAGGATGTTGGGAGCTCGATCTGTTGATGGGGACAGACTGGGACGAAGGTGCCGCTGCTTCTGGGCTTTGGTCGACTGGTTTCGAGGGAGGTTTCGAGAAACTCAGAATCGCTGGGTCCACGAAAGGCTGTGGTGCTGATGGCGCGGGTGGTGACGCAAAATTAGCACCCACTGCCTCCTTGTGAGGAAAGGGAGCAGGGGGGACAGGGGGCTGCTGGGCAGTGGGCTGGCCTGATGGTGCTATTGAAAGGTCCGCAATGTCCGGAGCGTCGACGGAGTAGGACGGAAGCGGGTGACCGATCCACGATAGCTTGACTGAGAAGTGAGGATCATGTTGGTTAGCGATAATTCTTGGTCAAGCCTGGGGAAACCGTTTAAAAAGATGTGTTGAAGATTTGCTCTACCTACCATTCCGTAGAATTAGACGCTGGCCGATGACATTGGCCACTTCCCCTTGCACAGTTGCATTTGGTGGCGTTCGCAGAGTCACCAGCACATCGTAGCCGATAAATTCAGACGCCATGGTCAGTAGATGAGCAGGCAAAGACCAAGCATGCTACGGTGCCAGATGAGAACAAAAAGGGCACAACGAGAGAGACTTCAACGACACGGACAGTGAAATGGAACGAGAGAGTGGGAATGGTCAGCTTCGCTGTTGCAGCTTCGGAGGGTGGACGTCACGTGTCACAGTCCGGTCCTTTTTATCGATAAGGCGCGGTGGGGAAAAAAGAGGGAAGCTGCAGCACCTTACCTACTGAGTAGTACGCTCGGCAACGATCTATATTCTACGCAGATATGATCCGAGTCTTCTCTGGTCTCTCTTTTGTTTATCATTTATTAATGATTCTATGAGACAGGCAAGGTGCTTGAGATCCTGGCTTCACTAGAAAGTCACTAACGGTGATCTTCCCCCCCTTATCTACTTAGTAGCAAGGGAGGTAGAGATTCGAAAGGTCTAGACTCAGCACTAAGCAACGATCCTTCCCCACAGCTTCTGACAACGGCTTTCAAACAACTCCAACCGTTCCTATTTTATGTTGTGCTGCAGCGTCTTGTTGCTATTCAGCAACATCTCATTAATGAGCAGCAGGATCTCATTACAGAGACGCAACGCTATCGAATTGAGACATTGAGGGAGATCCAAGGCCGGCTCCCCTACAAACCTCCCTTTGTGGTTAGCAGCAGAAGACCAAATCCGTGCATGGAGTCCCTATAGATGCGAAGAACAGCTGTTATCCACCCCCCAAAAGAAGAACCTGGCACGCTCTCGTCGACTAAGAAGAGAAATTTGGCGATTGCTGGTGCAATATGCGCTCGAAAACAAAAGCAAAAGACGGAGATTCGGATTCTGCGCAGAGCGTTTGATCAAGCCCGGCAGTCCTTGCTCACAGCATGTGATTTGTGTATAGGTAATTTCAATTATGGGTATTTGCAGAGTAAGCTGTACAGGTATGTGATATATCCTCAATTGGGTCTCTTGTTCCCTCAGCAGCTTCCTCATACCCTTCTACCCGAATGCTTTATGTACTAGAGAGAAGCAGCAGGCCAGTCATTGTAGTTCTCGTCGGGTCCCGATAGGGTCCGTAGTGCACAGTCTTGCCCCGATCATTCTGGGCGAAAGTAACGCCATTCTTGATGCGCGAGATTACGTCCTGATATCGTTAGTCGAGCATTCAGGAATGACCTCGAAAAGTCAGCCTACTCACAGGGTTATAGATAAAGGGCCTCGCAAAGTTTATCAAGTCCAGCTTCCCTTCTTTGACCAGCCGATCCGCCTCCTCAGGTGTATATTCATGGTTAGCCATGAGCAAGGACGGGCTGCCGGGATACTTGACCAGCGGGCCAAAGTCCAGGACAGGGTCGTAACCAAGAGGCAAAGGGAACTCCTCAGGTCGACCGACGTGTCCAAAGAAGTCTCCTGTTCCTGCATTGGGATCGGCCCCCCGGCGGCCGATGTTGATGATGCCCACCCTGCAGGCGACGAGCTCCTTGATCAAGAATGTGTAGGTCTCTTTCATCTCCTCAAAAGTGGTCGCGGAGTCATTATAGGTGTCCGTAGGGTTGATCTTGACACAGAGAAGCTCGGGTCCACCGAAGATCTCACTGATGGTGTCGACTAGTTCAAGAATGAATCGGCAGCGATTTTCGACTGAACCTCCGTAGCTATCTGTTCGCTTGTTTGAACGACTGTGCCCGGAGCCACCTTGGTTAACATCATTCCTGAAGACTTTTGGAGAGGAATACGTACGTGTTGAGGAATTGATGGCACAGGTAACCGCTAGATTCACGATACGTATCAGTATCAAGCCCGTCTTGAAGGATACGGCATCTACTCACCCTTGGGCCAGCAGCTCAACGCCGTCAAAGCCTGCATGTTTAGCCAGCAGCACGGAGTGTCGATAGGTATCGATCACGTCACGGGGATTCTTGATTTCCTCAACATTATCCGTATGCCCCTACATCAGGTTGTGGTCAGCGAAATTCTCAATAAGGCACGGGTGTGGAGTGACATGATCTCATACCGGCTGACCCGGAAGGTCACGATATTTTCCCCCTTCAGCTTTGATGCTGGATGGCGCCAGGACACGTCCACCCTTTTCTTTCATGATTCTTTCATGATTGGCATTTGGTCATGCTGAATCCGACCTATCAGACCTGCATGAGTATCACGTGGTGACATCACTCTTCTTTGTTAAGCTCATTCACCTACCTGCGTGCCAGGCTTGGAAAAAATCTTCCCACCGGCTTCATGGACGGCGTCGGTCACTTTCCGCCATGCATCGGCATGCTCCATTTCGATCATGACGGGCGTCCATTGCCAGTCGCAGCCAGTCCAGTCTACAAAGGTGCCCTCGTTCACAATCAGGCCGACGCCGTCCCTGGCTCTGTCTGCGTAATGCTTGACTTGTGCTGCACCGGGCATTCGGTCGAGGCAGCGGTTCCGGGTCATGGAGCCCATGACCACACGGTTTCTCAGCGGAAGCTTTCCGCCGACAATGATGGGCTCTAAGAGGCTTGACATTGTGGAGTGTCTTCTGGATGTTTATGATTTGTATAATAGTCGAATTGGTTGGAAATAGGAGTTTCGGGGTTGAGATTAAAATTGAGCATTGGCGATGAAAGCGGATACGATTGCAGTCCTTATATACCTGTTTTACGTGCATTTTCACTGCTTCTGGTAGCTTCTCGGTGAGGAGACTTTGATTGGTAGTGAGTATGGATGAGCATCCACCTGATATCATGGGTGGTGGTTGCATGGTAAAAGTGACTCCATATATCGGGGTGGTTTCGGAGCCTCGGAAAACAGCCAATTGTGATACAGATATCCCGATGTATGGAAAGGCTGTGGGGCCGCTGCCTCCGCTCAAATCCACCACTGGGAATCCTTCAACCCCGACCTCTTTTACTTTACTTCCTTCTACTCCGTACACCTCACTGCATCCACCCCGGCACTCCGAAACAGCATGAAAGCCCCAAGAGCATGCCTGCAAGGCCGATCCTCCAAACGAAAATGCACTCGCCTCGGCCCAGGGGGAGCCCTGCAGCGCATGTCAGCAGCGACGAATCAAATGTCGTGCCGAGTTGCGAAGGCAAAACCCGGTAAGGTAGGTTAGTTGGTGGTTGTCTTCCCTCCTCGGCGTCGTGGATGGTAAGCTTATAAAGTGATTAGTCCTTTTCCGCTTTGTTCACCATCGAGGTACGACACCGGGTCCTTTTCTCCCATCATTCTGGAGGCTACTACTTTTAGTCTACGCTCTTGCTGGCTTCAGTGACACATCCAAAAGTAAATCCTTAGATGCGACGACAAGATCGACACATGGAATCAGCAGAAATGAGAGGGGAATGTTCTGTTTTGACATCTATTACCGTATCCATGCTCAATGCCCTTCGAACAATGCATTCGGATAAGATCACACCATATATCTCAGTATCCTGTCCAATCCCACATGCATGTCCACATCCACAAACAACCATCACAATATACATCTCAAACCCATATAAGGCATAAACAAATCACAAGAAAAAAACTCCAGGGTATATGTTCCTTTTTGTAAAATCCAAACACTGACTCAAAAAAACTGTAACGAGCTCATAACTCCTGTTTGTCCAACGCCCAGATCTCCCAATGCTGCAGGACTTCCCACCCGACCCGACGGACTTGGCGGCGCCATTCGCGACCGCGGGGATCCCGTATGACCTTGGGAAGACAGAGGCCGTCCTCGTCCTCGATTGGGGACTGAATTGTCTCCACGGTGCGGGCGGGTGGGGTCTCCTCGTCATCCGGACGGTTGCGTTTACCTAGGACGGAGGGTGGAGGTTGCTGGTTGCTGCTGCTGTAGTTGGTGTTAAGGGCGGGGATGATCGAGGCGTTGTACGTGTTGTGATAATGGTTGCCGTTGGGGAGGTCTTTCTCCGGTGCCGTAGCATAATTAAATTGCTGCTGCTGTTGCTGCGAAGGACTCCTACCGGCCTCAGTGCTTGGCGCGCGGGTGGTACTCGGGGTTTGAGGCTCGACGGCGTGGCCATTCGACGGTTCCGTGGGAATGGTATAGTGTTTACCTAAGAGGAAGGCTTTCCGGCCGAAGCCGAGGACTTTCAGACGGTGGAAAATCTGTTGATCGGCGAGGGCAGCGCTGAATTTCTCGATGAGGATCTCATCGTCGGCTTCGACGAGTTCTTGCAGAGTGCGTGCTGAGGCGAGGGGGTTGGCGGTGCGGGAGAAGAGTTTGGAGGTTTGGCCGGTCAGCAGCTTAGACGAAGACTGGGTGGGACGCGCTTGATCCGATGCTGGGCCGGTGGGAACAAGGATGCGAAGTGCGGTCAATTGGCGGAGAAACGGTAATAGTAGCCCCAAGGTGTCCATGGTCGAGAAGTCTGCGGCGAAACCTAATTGTTCGAGTTGCGGACTGGCGTGCACAAGCCGCGCTATCGTGTTGGCCGACAGTGGCCAGCGCGCGGGGAGCAGAAGGTGACGGAGAGTGGAGGCATGGTTCGAGATGATGTTATTCAGGTAGCAGTCGCGAATGGTTGCTTGCAGACTAGGGGAGTTGACCGGGGTGTTTGCGGCAGACGAGTACGTCACCGAGCCGTTGGTGTCGGACTGCGGCGGGGTGAGTGCCGTGGCAGCGACGGGCTGTCGCGGGGAATTGATATCGTGGCCGGGATTGGAGCTGGCGTTGACGAAATACATCTTCTCCAGACCGGTGAAATGACCTATGAAGTCGGCATGTCGTCGCGACAACGCATCTTGTCGGATACATTTGATATGGATCTCAGTCTGCGGGACTGTCGGCCAGGTGCTGTCCACAAACGTGTTCATCGAGACATCCGAGCCTATGTCATTGAGAATAGTCACCTCCTCCATGGGTTGCTGGGCGAAGGCAAGCTGAAACTCCTCGGTATGCAGCGCATACAGATTCTGCAGCCCAATCTTCCGGATGGACAAGGGTCGTTTCGCCGCAATGCACTTGCGAAAGTAGTCGTGGAGCATGACGCTGGGCTCCTGCTCGATACGCATGCGCGGCGACCAGTGCAATTTCAGATCCCGCAGCTTCCTGCATCGGAACAGCAGCGTGGAGATGTCGTCCGGATAGCAGAGTGGATCGATGTCGGTGATCTTCAGGGACCGGAGTTGGGGGATGGCCGGGATGACGATGGTCGGCCGCGGATGGCGGCTCGACGGAAACCGCAGAGTCAAGGAAGTGAGCTTGGGCAATTGTGCCAGCCCCAGATACACCGTCTCCATCATCTTGGTGTTGAGCTCCCAGCTGAAGCTCTCCAGGTCAGGCATCTTGTCCACCGCCGCCCGCACCGCGATATTCAGCATCATTGAGGAGTCCGGCACCCGGCCCACCCGCGCATGCTCCTCCAGCTCCGACTCGCGCCAATTTCCCCGGAGCGTCAACGAGCGCACCAGGTTGGCGTACGGGCGCGTGATGACGGCGTTGAGCCCCATGGAGAATGGGCTGGCGCTCCCCATGCCCTCCGGCTGGTCATCCCGATAGCGGATTTTGTCATAGGAGGTCAAGGTGATGTTCTTGTAGAGTTGGGGCAGAGTCATGTAATTGAGTACGCGGCATGTTTGACAGAGACGAGCGAGATCACCAGGATCATCGAGCTATGAGAAGTCTCGAAGGTTAGCATCTTACATAGTACTGTTTACCGGAGAATAAAACAAGGACTCGTGGGGGACGCACGGAGGAGATAATGAGAGCGATCAAATTCAGCGGCAGAACGAGTAACGGAGCACCTTTGGGCCGATCCGTGGTGACACTGGCTTCAAACATGTTCTGATTCACGGTCGCCATGATGCGACATCTGTAAGGGGAATGGGCGTGGCATGGACTGTAGCGAAAACAAGACAGCTGAAGCTCAGGGCACAGGCAGACATTTGATTACGCACGGGGATTAGCAGGAAGAGAGAGGCGGCAGCGGCAGCGGTAGCGATTAAAGAAAGAAAGTGGATAAGATGGGAATTGAGTGAGTGACGAAGGGAAATGGAATTATGGAATCCCGGGGAAGCTTTTATGCTCGGCTGACTCAGACAGCCAGACCACCTCATCTTCGTTGCACTTTAGCTTACCTGCGTGGACTCTGCAACACCCCAGACACTCAGAGATACATTGTTTATCGCTATCAGCATATGATCGCATCCCTATAAACTATCATCTTATCACTAGATTGTGTCCCTCCCGGCAATTAGACTCAACATCTGTAGCGACATTCAGCTTCTGGCAGGGCAATGTCAGTTCCGATGCACGGAACTCTAATTATGCGCATAACTCAAGCAAGGGTCAAAAAAGGCACATGCTTGTATTGAGTAGTAGTAGTAGCCTTGTGCCTATAAAAAGACTTTAATACTAAAAAAAAAAAACTACCAAGACAACTCCGAAGTCTTCCCGGGGAAAATCATAAACCCTCCAATCTGCCCAAAGTTCAGACCTTAATTGGCCACGCCCCCAAGGTAAACTGCGAATTACACATATTGGTCAGCTCCCAGGTCTCGGCGCCCAGCACCGCGGGACTACCCTCATCCTCCCAATCGCCCATCGCACCGGCCACGAACATGGCGGCCATGAAGTGATCGTCGGTGGCATGCGCATCGCGGTACTCCGGGTGCTTCATGAGGCGGGTCATGGCGCGGCGCAGCTGCGGGCCGGAGGTCTTCATGAGGACGTCCTCGACGGCCTGTCGAAACTCCAGCGCCCAGGCTTCGGGCGGCGTCTCCATGGCGAAGTTGTCGCGGAAGCGCAGCATGGGCGCCCAGCGGTTGCGGTACAGGTTGTGCACCGCGCCGCCCGTGCCGATCAGCAGGTAGTTCTCACGGCGGAGCGGGCGCAGCACCGCGCCGACCTTCAGGTGGAAGTGCGGGTCGTAGCGCGCGTTCAGCGAGATCACCGTCGTCGGCGGGCAGCCGTGGGGGAACATCCGGATCAGGATCAGGTAGACGTCATGGATCCATTCGAAGGTCGGGTTGCCGCTGACGTTGAAGCCCTCGCGCGCCAGGAGCTCGATGCACCGCTGCGAGGTCGCCAGGTCCGGGTTGAGCGGGTAGTCGACGTACTTCGCCGGGTCGACGTAGGCCACCGGACTTTTGCCGGGCTTCGGGTTCGTCGCGACTTGGATTTGGTCGTTGAAGCAGTCCCAGTGGGCTCCCTGAAAGGGTTGCGTTGTTAGTTGGCGGGAAACTGGTGTCTCTTCGGTGATGGCTTGTTCCTTACCATGATCACAACGCCCTTGATCCCATGCGCAAGTGCTTCATCACCACACTTGCGCCAGTAATCGGCCGAGGTGCTCTCCTCGCCCAACATCATGGTAGAGCCATGTGAAAAGAAATGGACCGGTGTCAAACCTACAGTTGTTTAGTAAGTGGCATCTAACATGCAATGGTAACCGCCCATAGAATCAAAAAAGTATGCAGTCCACATACCCATCTTCTGTTCTTTGCAAGTAGACAGACTAGGCCCCGCTTATTCGAGAGCGGAGTCAATCAAGGAATGAGGCTAACAATCCTAGTCGCAACATGGCTGGTCTGTCAAATGACTTATACTCGGGCGTTTACCCCGGAGGTAGTGAAGATCGGAAGCTTGAGAGACTCGGATGAGGGAGTGGACCACAAACCGACCACTTCCCCACGTGGACCACACACCGCAGCCGATCCATACCTGAGGTACTTTATTGCGGAGAACTGGGGCAGCTGCTGATTCGGTATTGTTTCATAAGGGACTTCCGATTTCATTACATCTACACACTCTCAATTTTATGCTTTTAAACTTGCCCATGATTTCAACTTCAACCGCCATCTAAGCCATCTTCGTTGCAGTTGACTCCCTCACCACATAGCCATCCTGTCCCTCGCCATCGAGAGATCTCGATCCAGACCTTTTTTCCTCATCATCACCCCTTGATTGGGTGATTTCATCTTTACTATGCTCAATCGGAGTATGGTCCTTGATGACCAGCCACGTGGGGACCACCGCAAGCCCTACGACACGAGTCATTAGTCAACCGTCCATCGAAATTTAGCTACAGACAAGAGCGAGAAGTCATACCCAGAAGAATCGTGTTCACAGCGAGAGGAACTCGGCCCCCATACCAATCGCGGGTGTTGAGACCAAAAGACACGGCCTGAGCAAAGCTCTCCTGCCCGCGAAGGATACCCGAATAACGCGCTATGGTCGGATCAGTATAGGTAATATGATGCAGTCAGCACGTGGAGTACACACCTAGCTCAGAGATATTGTCGGTCATTGTAGCGACAAGGTAGTACATGAAGTTCTGCACAGCTTGCAGGGAGAATTCTGGATCATAGGGCGATGTTAGCGGGACTAGATCGTACTTCAAGGGGAGCCTGGACGCACGCCAGAGAATCAGCACGAAGAACCCCTTCACAAAGTCCTTGCTGGTCCAGTCCAAGACTGGAGGGTTGGCGGTGAATTGTTCTTGAACAACCCAGCCATAAGTCCAGGCTGCGATGTGGACGACGATGACGTAGTAGAAACTATCGGAGGTTAGGGGCGGGTTTGACGATTGACAGCCGCGGGCATACCTGTATATGATCCGGCTCTTGACAGGAAGACCCTTGTAATCGAGGAATCGACTGATGATCCCAGATGATAGCAGGTTTGCAAAGTTGGCTGATTAGCGTTAGCTTTTGATCGGGATTGCTGACGGATGAGAGTCAAGTTTCAGGTGGGGCAACGAACTAACGAAGCCCATCAGAGCTCGAGCTCGGACGTTGAAATAGTAGGTTTCGAAATCTGCAGACTCATATCAGCAGGTGAAGCAGAAGCATAGACGACTTGACATACTGCCATTATACTGGTTGAAGTAGGCAGCCCAAAACAGGGGCAACAACAAGAGGACCTGGACGCAGAACATGAGCATGAGCACTTTGTTGGCATGAAACAGTCACTTACCTGCTTCTTACGGCAGAGCTTCCAGAGCTCGTGCATCTCAGCGCGCCATGAGCCCTGTGCGATAAGCCTGACGGGACTCCCATCGCTACGTTGGACCTTTTCAGGCGGCGAAAGGAAGTATGCGACAGGAACGGCCAGACATTGCAGCGCAACGAAAATCAGATAAACCTCTAGACCATGTGTCAGTCGGCGGTCGCTATACAACAATCACAATCTGCTGCAACATACCAGGCTGAACCTTGCCTTTGCCCCCAGGAGAACTGTCTCGAGTCAGCAACGTTCTGTCTGACTCTTGGGGAACCCCTACTGATTGAGACCTAGGACGATAGCACCACCCAACAACGGTCCACCGGTCCGAAACCACAGCCAGATACTATCTTGGGTCAGACATCCTCGTAACAGCCGGTTGTGGCGGATACATACTTCATATACTTGCCGCGCTTGCTCGGCTCAGGATAACCAAGTGCTACCGCACCCTCAGACGCCCAGAAAAGTCCCGCTCTGAAACACATAAGTAGGAGATCGATGATACAAGTTGGAGGGATCTCACTCACGATAGTCCACATGCTACCGACCCGACAAGCACGAACCAGACATTGCCCTAATCCGGTCGTTAGACATAATCACAGAAACTCGCAAAGGAGAACTCACATAGCGGTTGTTCGTATACAACGCCGCGCTGCATCCTGTCAGTCTACCAAATCATCCAGAAGAACCTCCGATCCCCGGCACATACGAGTATATCGGGTACCCGACCGCTCCCAGCAGCAAGGTCCAATTCAAGCCAATCCGGTTGGCGATCGGGGCGCCGAAAATGCACAGAAAACCCACTACCGACAGACGTCTATATGTCAGTGCCCCAAGTTCGAATGCACTTCGACACGAACTAACTCACTCAGAGCAAACACCAATGCATTGGCAGCGTTGATCAAAAACGGCGATTCCGCGCCGCCTGCACCCAGAGAGCTCATCGCATTCCACAACCCCGGGGCTAAGAATCCCACTCCGCCGATCACGAAGGCATTGAACAACGTAGTGTGATACCATGTCCGTTTGCCCAGCTCGGGGGAGGCATTGCCGTGAAATGCCATCGCGAAAGGGCTAGAATCCGTTATGGTCAAACCCTCGACAAGTGATCCGCGAGCGCAATGTGCGTGTGTGCGAGCATATGATGGCGATCATGGCTATTTGTAGGGCGACTCGCAAGCCCTGGTTGAGATTTTCATCTCTGATGGCACAATCCTGTTACATTTCATTTCAGGCATCATTGACGTGCAAGATGGCGTGCTTGCAAATTTGCCGACTGCCCATCTCATGGCAAATCCTCTAAAGCAATTAGTATAGTATAGTATGCTTGTTGAGGCCAATGGAGGTGGAAGTTGGCTCTGGGTGAGTGGGACGCAGAGCGGGCTGGACCGCAATTGTCCTTACGTACTTGCTTCCGATCCTAAGCGAAAATTGAGTCACTGAATCAATCGATCTTTATCAGAGAATTATATGTAGGGGTTGAGACGTGCGAGGTTAAGCCGATGCGGATTCAACAAGTGCTGAAAAGGTGCTCGTTTCCAAGTGAATCCAAAAATTTCCAGAAGAGACAAAATTCAAGGTAATAATATATACGTATATAAAAGTCTGTAGTACATGCATCCCAAGGGGTATCTTTTTTTAAAGAAAAACTGCGCCAGGAAATGTTTAATGTCGGCGAGGTATTTCGAAAGTGTGAAGGCCTAGGACACCAGCAATTCTTTTTTTGAGATGACTCCGACCGAAGCCCAGTTTGAGCAATCGAAACGAGAACAGTGAATGTGTAGCAAGCGAATAAGGAGCCATCGAGGCTATAGCTCGAGCAATTCGATGGACGCAAAAAGATGACCGTGATATATAGAAAGATGGTGTTGAAATCCGATACTCCCCGCTAATTGAAGCATCCATGTAAGCATTAACCCGAGAATATAAAAATAAAAGCACGAGGGGTATGAGTCCTAGTGTGACACGATGTCCGATTATTGCTGGGGCCGTGTATCACCATTGGGTGAAGTGCCATTCGATTGAGCATGAGGAGACTGTGGCGAGGGTGATGGCTCTGTTAGATTTTCGTCTGCACCCGTTGGTTGGCGCCCATCAGTGTTGTCGTCCAGAGCCGGCTCTGAAGTGAAATAAGCAGCAGGAGTTGAAGCTTGATCTGGGCGAAAATCATCAAAGCCCACTAGAGCCGCTGCCTCGGGATCATAGCGCAGTTCCTGATACATATTGCCATCGTCTACGCTCCAGGGCGCAGCGCTTCGAGTTTGCGGCTGGATGACTCTCAAAGGCAGGTCCGTACGACCTTCAGCACGCCCCGAGGGGGCCCGCTGACTGGAGTTTGTCGTTTCTAAGATACCACTATCATTGAAATGCTGCGGCGACCAGGTTTGCTGTCCTCGCCGTCTCGCAGGGATGACAGTGACTGGCAGTGGAGAATCTGAGCCTTGACGTCCAGAGCCGGGTCGCAATCGTTTCGGGATCGGGAAGAAAGATCCAGCTCGATTGGGTCGAGAGTTGTACTCATCGTCACTGTCGTCCGAGGGCAGGTCCGGAGGGGGATTATCCTCTCCAGTAGAATGCGATCCAGGGGCTTCTTCTCCCGCTTGTGCTGAAGCAACCTCCTTTGGCAGAGATGCGCGCCTTCGTTTGAATGGATTCAATAAAGTTCGCCACCCCTTGTCCAACTGAACAATTTGAGGAGATTGTTCTCTGGTCTGCTGTTCCGACAAACTATCATGAATTAGACCAGCTTGTTGGCTCTCGATAGCTGTTGCCAACTCCTTCGCAGCCACTTCATCGTCCATCCCCTCTTCTTCCTCCTCCATATGTGGCATCGCAACTGGTGGCGTCGGACTGGATACGGGGTGGTAATGCACGTTGTACACGGTACTGGCCGCACTTGTAGTATCAGCCCGACTGACGGGAGTGAGGGCCGCAGGTGGAGGGGTTGGCCGCGAAACAATCCTCCGGCGCCTAGCGTCAGCGGATGCAAGATTTGTCTGGTTCTCCAAGTTAGACTGCCAATTGCGCCCACCTCTGGTTCGCAGAGGACGATGAGCCAAGCCCATCATACCTCCCCAGCCAGAGGACATGCCAGCACCACCGCCGCGATCATTATTGTTGGGGTTGTAACGAGGCCAATCGACCTCCTCTGAAGGAGTTACTTCGAGCATTTCGTCTCCATCAAATATCTCCCGTCCCAAGATGCCATCCTTCCGCTCATCTCTCTCCAGAGCTTCGATCCGTTCCACCCATTCCCAGACAACGACACTCGCTGCAGCTGATCCAACCCATCGAACATAGGTACCCCACCCAGCAACCTTAGGCTTCGCCATATCCAGAACAAAAAAGACGACCGGTATAAGGACGGCGCACAGAGACAAAAGAGCCACCAAGCAGATGTTCCTCATTTTCGGATGAAAGAAAGCGAATCGGTGTTTCGAGAGAGAATAGAAAATGACCCAGGCGGCGTAGAGCAAGTTCAGAGCAAGCTCGAAGAGGTAGCTCAACGCCGGTATCGCGTCTTCGTATAATCGCGGACGCGTGGTATGAGATTTCACCAGGAACTTATCCAGGATGCTGAATGTGGTATCGAACACGATCAATGCGAATCCTGCCCACTTAATCATGACCTTCTCCTTGTGCCGGGGAAAGAGGCGGATTAGAGTCTGAACTTGAGCAAGCCAGAGAAACGTGCTCGAGATGACTCGAACAACTCGGATCTCCATCCCATCAATGACTTCGTCAGCTAACGCCTCAGCGTCAGAGTACCCATAATAATATTGTTGTTCGGCGACCCGGAATGAATCCACAGTAGCAATTGTGAGCGATACAGCTACCAGCAGCGCTGCGACTTTCTGTAACCAAGGGCGACCGCCCACGCCAACCACCGAAGAATTACCGCTGTATGAACCGGTGATCATGCCGCGCCTTCCCAATAAGTTCGCACCACCACCAGGACCACCAACATAGAACGTGCGCGGCGTGATGAGAAGAATGATGACGAGCAAGTAGCTGACCACAGTCGTGCAGCCCATGGCATACAGTTGTGGCGCTACCGAAGAGTAAAAGGGGTCGGTGGTGTCAAGCGCCGCGACCGCATGTTGCGTGGCAGTCGCTGTACTGGTACAAACCGGTTCATAAATCGCATTTTCGGTCAAAGTAATCGCATAGGATCGATTCAAATAAACATGGCCTGGTTGAAGCGCCGAACCCGCGTCAGTTTCAATGTCACAGTACGGAGAAAGCGGGGGAGGCATGTGCCACCATCTGGGGTCGAAGATAATCGCCTTCCCCGAAGGTTGTTTGGCCTTGACATACCATCGCTTGGTAGTAGAAATGGAGTACAGCCTGATTCGTATGCCCTGGTTGTGGTTGTCGTTGGCTGAACCCAAATCTGGCGAGGGGCCAGGTGCCCGTCATTCTCCATAATCGAACAGGCTACCAGGACGTTTCACGTCGCGGTCAAAGCAGGCCACACACGCCACAAAATCATATGTAGGAAATGTCATCAATGCCAGTAAGAATTTGTCGTCGCACAGCAGGTTCAGACACCCATAATGGCGATAGGTCGGAAGCGCTCTATCGATTGCCGACGGTCGGGGAATGCGAGCAGAGCACGGAGCGATCGTGTTCGTCTGTAGAGGACCTTGGACTTGGGAAGCTTCGACTTGATGGTGGATCTCCCAGCAGATATCGCACACAGTGTGAGGGCTTGGATAGCGACAGAGATTGATAAAAATAAGCAACTGAGACAGATCTATGAACCAGACTTGGATTTGGTCGAAGGTGAAGTCCGACAGAAGAACCGCCACCGCGGTCCAGATTCCCCGGGCCGTCCCCAGGGCTCACCGCCTAAAGGGGGGTCCCATCACCAAGAAAGGCATGACGTCCTCGTTCTATTCTCCCTTTTATAAGCAATGTGTCGTGGGATTCGGGAGTGAGCATAGCTTTTAAGGCTCACTTGAACTTACGTCACTTAAAAGGTTGAATGCTTCGCGAGACAGGACGGTGTTATCTACTTCGATGATCGATATATATCATGCCCCAAGACGGAACTATCGAGGCTTGTATTTGTGACATGCGATAGGTCATAATGTATACATAGAGCATAGTACGAAGCAGAGACTAGATTATACCGACTCAACCATAAGCTATGACAGAATTATTGGACACGTAGGTGCATGCATGCTTGGTTGCCAGGCGAGGACATTGTCATACTCAGATAGAGTTGACACCGCTTAGTCGAATACTTATCTAATGTCTTGTCTCCTCTTGCATCGCAAGGGAAAATAATAGAACAGCAGAATGAGGCAGATTCGCATATATACATTGTCTTTCGTGATAGTATTACGCTATATGTATGACTAAACCATCATCTAGGCGGTGGCCCGTACGACATTTGCACTGGAGCTAAGTATGGTGATACGAGAGCTGCTCCAGAATCTCTGGCGAGCTTTTCGCGCTCCTCCTCTCGTTTGATTATCTCAACTTCGTCTTGGATCAAAGTACAGCACGTACAGCAGGTTGCTCGAATGCAGTCGGAAATAAAATCGCCTTCGATATTGTAAGCTTTGCGCACTCGCCGGTGCTGGATTGCAGCTAGTAGCCCTAAGATGCTGGGTCAGCTCGTTGCACAGAAGCCTTGCAGCTGGGAATTATTTTACTCACATTGGCAGCCGCAAAATAGGGCCATTGCTGTACATGATCCATTGCAGACATTATATCCGAGCATGTTTGTAGGGTCATCTCCCCGGGACATTGTCTGCAGTCGATGCTGCGTTTTCCCATAGGAAATACAAGGGCAAAACAGGCCCAGGAAGCATGAGCCAATGTTTGTACAGCCACATAAACTGGTCTTCCACGAGCCCCCTTTAATGGCTTGGTTAGGGTGTAAAATTTGTCCCGGCCGATGGTAAGCCATGATTTCATGCGCTGCTGGTGTAGCGGATGTGTTCGATGCAACTGGAGGAGGAAATTGAGGCAGTGAAGTGGAATTCAATGGGTTGGTGTCAGGCGCAACTGCCGTGGAATGACTTTCCAGTACCTGTCCCGAGGCT
This sequence comes from Aspergillus aculeatus ATCC 16872, assembly GCF_001890905.1. Taxonomy (NCBI): domain Eukaryota; kingdom Fungi; phylum Ascomycota; class Eurotiomycetes; order Eurotiales; family Aspergillaceae; genus Aspergillus; species Aspergillus aculeatus. Next base: position 1,511,015 of record NW_017962980.1, read on the forward strand.
TCCGGGTTGACTTTGACTGGGAGCGGCCCTGGACTTTGCGGAGGATGTGCATACGAGTAGTCAGGTACCACTGCTTCAGCCTTGGCGGGCTGAGGTATTTCATCGGCAAATGGAGCATAATTCGCAGGATGATGCTGAATATTAGGCCCTCCTGGACAAGCATCGAGGCCCACATCGTCACTCAAGTGCTGCGTTTTCTCGCTTAAGGGTAGTTGTGTCTGTTCCGGCACGCTCCTCGGCTCTGTTGGGAGGTTGCTGGGTGCGCTCGTTGGCAAGGCTGTCTGCCTGGTTACTGCTCCGGGTGCATGCATCTCCAATGGTGTTGCAAGAAAGGAATATCTTTGACTCCCGCCGTTCAAATTTTCCAGATTGGAAGTATCCAGATGGAGTTGCCTGTTCATCTTGACGATTGTCTGGTTTTCCGTTCGCCAAGATGTCTCTTTGACCCCTGATGGTATGCAATATCTGTGATCTGTTTCCAGCTCTAGGTGAGCATGAGACGAATTCTGTAAGGTATGCTCTCAAGGGATAAGTAGCGAGGGCTCGGATTCATTGCTCGCATGTAACTCTTCCGTAGGATACTACATGTATCGAAGCGAGACAGGCCCTCCCCGGAAGTGATCCGCGGAAGGCATCTATTTCAGAAAAGACAAGATCTCAAGATGCGAGCAGAATTAAAGACGGCGCAAGAGTAATGTGGGAGGCAACTGCATTATGTGTAGCCTGCATAGGGAGAACGAATTTCCGGGGTGGAGTTTAGAGCGCGTGAGATGGACAACCTCGTAGCGGGGAGACCAGGATCTAAATGGACAGAGCTTCAATTATCAGGGTAGTCGTTGCGCCGAACAGTCCTTAGGCTGCACTATTCTGGGACCTTTCACACCAGAAACCGCTTCGGTTGGTTTGATGATCATTCGGAAGTTCCCGTTGCGCCTTCAAGCACGTCTCATCACATCACGGTCGGCGCCGTCACATTAGGGATGGGAGCCGAAGCGCTCAAGTCCCAATGACATTGGAGGAAATCAGGAAATTGCACCGCAGAAATGTAGAATCTCACCACTAGCCACTGACACATCTCTTAGCGTGGCGGTAATTTACCCTCCAGTGACATAAGGTATTGGCCGATTGGACTTAAAGCAGACAGGATTGACAGGCCGAGAAATATGTGTTCTCGCTGTTGCTGGTTGATTGGAATTGGGAACCGCTCGGTGGGTGTGGCACGTCTATGGCTTCGTACCAGAGCTTTGCCTTCGGAACACGGCTGTTGCGTTCAGACTGCGCCTCACTTCAACGATCGATTAACTCAGATGTTTCATATCCATGGATGTTGCACTGTACTTCGTTCGGGTGCTCAGGCGATGCGGTCTGGGGAAAGATTTCCGTTTCCCCGTCTGAAATAGCCGCTGAGTGCAGGCGCCATCCGTCACATGACAGGAGGATGTGCCGTAGTTATTTGTTCTCACCTGACATCGTCATAGTATAGAAGAATCGCAGGTGATATTCATCCTCTACAGAGTACACCCGTACGCGCGCCATTATACCAAGTCAACTGAAACGACGGTTTGTGGAACGAGTGGATCCAATCGACCCTCTCTTACATCGCCAATGAACTTGATACTGAAAGATCGATAGCTTTGGCAAATACTCACTGTATAGTACACATTACGCTGCGGTTCGTTCTTATTCTTACTATAACTGATTAAAGAGAGCTGAGTGTTGATTTTTTGAGGACTATATTCGATGTTCAGGGCAAATTATGTATCACAATAGAGACAGGACATACAGTTGACTGGAGACTCGATATATGTAAGGCAAGCTGTTTTGACGTATAATCGGGCAACTTTCGGAAATGAGAAGGCCGGGTAACAGCCTCGGGTCAGTAGAATAGAGCTGTGGAACTACCCTCATATACGTAGAGTATAATGAGCTGAGTGGTGATGTTAGTTTCGATTGTTGGAGAGCTCAAGTCCTGCAAGTGCTCCGTCCTACCGCCAAGAACGAAACTTCAGGAGCTTTCACTGAGAACTCGAAAACTGGATCGACCAGGCGAAGCACATCAAGCCCATCTCCCGGTTGAGTTGCCCTGCGTATTAATCCTTTCCTGATAAGACAAACCTAATGGCACCAGCAGGATCATTGAAGCCAGTCATGCAAGGCGTCGGTGGCCACCCTTGGTTGAGGAATTTGTTGATGAATTCATCTCGAGTGATAGCGCACCCAGAGATTCCAGAGACAAGCAGCAGCGATGCAGACCAGAGATAAGGGCTCCAGCAATTGGATGAGATTCCAAGGTCCGCCCGGCATGCAGCCAACTTACTGTATCCATAAAATGACACGCACAAGGACTGATAAGGTCATTTTAGTCCTAGATGGCATACGAGCTCATAGCACAACTGCCACCTCTCTCTCACAGCATGCATATTGCGTGCGATAGCACCTATCGAATGGCCGAGAAAGTGATGAGACGTCAACACTTCTAGTCGTTCTGGCCCAAGTCGTGCAGGGTCAGAGTCTGATCCTGAGGAAAAGCGCATATGACGGCATGTAAAGATTTCACATTTCGCAAAGCTGAGAATAGTGAATGAATGCATGACAATGGCTCGAGCCTGGAGTGGAGAGAAGGTCGAGATTACAGTTCAAAACTTCGATTAGGTTCAATGGAAACTGAGAGTTGAGGGTGGATCTGGGGTCTTTGGCTGAATCCAGGATAAGGCACTAAAGTCCGGCATTATTCTCAATGCCTGAGGTACTTCATACGGCAGAGGCCATTGACCCCATTGACCAGCCGGACGATCACGTTTTTTATTGATTGGTAGATCAAACGGGAGGGTCTGGGATCCAACTTGGAACCTTGAATGCGAAACGGGTCATGCGGCGGGGGTGGGGAAGTACTGCACAAAACTACGGAGCACTCCGTACAGTGCTCAGTACAAATCCCTCTTACTGAGATGTACTGAACTCATAGTATCGTCTGCCTGGCGACAGCTTATGCACCCATATTAGCCAATTTCTCCTTTCTTCCGACCTTATCTAATGGCTATCACAACCCATGCAGGCATGTGAAGTATGTACTCGGTACAACAATGGATATGGAGTGGAATTCCTTATCTATCGATTTAATTCATTTCTTCTCTATGATTTGGTTATACAAGGTATCTATCGCTTATCGGACGGTCTAGCATCGCATTTAGCGGATTCCCCAAATCGCGACCCCACCGGGATCCGAGAAATCGGTACAGTACATATGCAAGGCGATTCGAAAAACAAAGCCTCCAAAAGAACAATGAGGTTGTACAAGACGGTTGCACATATGGATATTTATTCGCAAGCATTGCGAGGATGCAGTATGATGCCCGAGAAGACAGCTCACATATTCAGGGAAGCGAGTTTTCGCCGGTGATTGACTCACTCATAGTAACTTATGTATTGCTGACAACAATTCCCTCAGCCCAGGGAATGGCCGATCGAGTACTTTTATCATAATAGCTGCATTCCGAGTGTCCCGACAGCCCTTGCCGTAGGCTGATTGAATAGAAGACAAGACTCATGAAAGCTGGCTTTAAGTTCTTGTCGACCATCAATCATATGCCAGAGAGCGTCCACGGGACCTCAGCATGAAAGTGTCTGGTAAGTCACTCAGGAATGATCAGACGAGGACATGCTGTTGAGCTTCCTACGACAAAAGGCTCTATCCAGGGAGGACTGCTGCATACCCATAGCCTGTAGGGAGGTACTAAGAATAGGGAGTAGGGGGGAGACACCGTACTGCGGAGGGAATTTGCCTCCTCCGTAAGGTTTCAGTACCTACATCTATCTCACAATCACCTGCTAGATTGGAGGATTCTTATTAGCTAAATCATTTCCTATTCCCCCTTGGGGCATCTGAATCCAGGGATACACAGAGTGATATAACTGGGAACCCAAGCGTCCTGGCAGGTGATTATTGATTTCCTCATCTGCTCAATCCTCCCTAGCTATCTACTCTGTAGTGACTAATAGTTAGTTGAATAGGTAACAATTTGTGACTGGTGCAAAGGCAGGAGGATGTTTTAAAACATTTAAAAGTGGTGGCTGTAGAAGAAGAAATAAGAGCAAGCATCCTTGAGGAACAACCTTCATTTAGCGTTGTTTCTTCTTACTCCGTACTCCGGACACCATTTGGTCTTGTTTCAACTCACATATTTTTTCTGTTTGTTAAGGTTTTTGAATTGAATTCCCATTTTTGCTCTGGACTCCTTTTCCATTTCCACCATTGTTGCTTATCATTTTCCTGAGGGAACAGTGACCAGTCATAACTTGAACAGACATTTAGCTGAGGATCCACAAAGGCGGTGACGAAGATCCGCGTCATTTGTCGTTTTGTTGGTTCAGCCAAACGCTTCTCTTCCTTTGGTTCCCTTTCCTTTCCTTCTTCACTACTACTACCTTACCAACTACTCACTGCATACAGTACTCACTACTCCAGATTAACTACTACTACTACCTACCTAACCTTGAATTGGACCTTTCCTTGCTTTACTATCTTGAGACGGAGTATCTTTCTTCAATCTATCTGGCTGCCTGAACCTACTTGACTGGCTTTCTGTCTGCTGCTGCAACTGCCTCTGTACTCCTGCGGCTTACTGCTTGCTTCCTTCTCCTCACTTTTCCTGCTTCTTCTCCTCCGGCTACTGCGCCTTACTGCCCTAGAAGATTACCGACTTCTTAGGTACTTTCTCCTCTTCCTTAACTAGCTAGTCTAGAATAGTTCGCCTCCGTCATTCCGAGTCCCTCTCTCTCTCTCTTCCTTCCCACCCCCCCGACCTTATTACCCAGTACTACTTCTTTTCCAAGCCACGATAACGCCTCATTCGTGCCTGTCAGTGAGTTTCCCGGACCCTGACCAAAAATAAAAAAAAGAAAAGAAAAGAAAAGAAAAAAAAAAACAGACCATCCCCACCCAAAGTCTTTCTTTCCAGCCTGTAAGGTGTCTATGCCCCAGAACGTGGCTAATGTTTCTTGATCTTCTCGGTCGTCTCCAGTTGCTCAACCCCCAGTGACGCCAGCTCCCTTTCTCCCGCCTCCCCCCGAGTGAAACACCCAACCATATTCTTCCAACCCCAACAGCGTTTCTTCTCCTTCTCGGCTCCTTTCCCACCCTGTCCTCATCGTGCATCCCGACCAATGTCCCCCCCATGTCAAGACCTCCATCCGCGACAGACAATACCTGGTCAGGACCCCTGGTGACACCTGATGCATCTGCCCAATATGATTGCTCTGAAGGGCCCGACCTCCCGCGCGACCAGCAGCGGCGCCACAACGATACTCGGAGCCAGCTCATACATCAAGATGCCCAGCAAGCTCCTTCTCCATCCCGCGCAGAATCTCCCACGGCTCATCAATGGGCTAAGCCCGCCTCTACCTTTCCTCTAAAACGGCCCACTGCAGCTCCCGTGGAAAGGCTGTCCCGTCCCGACCGCTCTCATAGCCCCCAGTTGTCTGAGAGAGATAGCATCTTCGCAACTCATTATCTGCCTTCCGAGACCGATCCTAGCACCACCCCGCGATTATCGCCTTCAAAAGATACAAATCATGAACCACCTGCAAGTCTGACTCCTCTGCTTGAGGATGTGTCTGCTTTTGCTTCTTCGGATTCTCCTCACAAGGTCATTCCCCGCTCTAATCGCGTCGGCACCTCCCACATGGAAGTTGACGTCCGCAGGAAGCATCCGCTAGACACTCCTTCTTTGCTTCCGCCGGGGGTCCCGCATTCTACCCCTCTGCTCCCGGTAGACTCGGACGCCATTGTGGACGAGCAGTCGGGGTTGGCACATCGGAGTGCCCCATTTTCTGCATGGGAGAGCTTGCAACCCCTTAGAAAAGTTTCTTCTGATGGTGCTGCTAACAAGCCGGCTGCGTTGGCGGATCATCTAGTCCATCGCAGTCTTTTGTCAGCCTCCCTTAATGATGCGCCATTGCCGCCATTGCCGCCATTGCCGCCCTTACACTCCTCTGTCTCTTCGCCTGGCGTGCACTCTCCTGTGACCAGTGTCGACACAGCCCACCATGCCTGGTCGATGTCGCAACCACATGAGGGTACACGTGAGAACAGACTGGAACGAAGTTCGAGTCGCAGCCGACGTGGCAGAGTTGAGCAATCAATCGAAGCCAATCTGGCAAATGCGGAACCCGCCTCCCATGTGCGCAGCCGTAAGTCGAGTCACTACTTAGGCCTGTTCAAGGAAAACACTACCTCTCCTGATCGTAAAAGAAGAGAGGAACGCGCCGGCAGACACGATGATTCCACAGAGCCAAATGATCCACACCATCGGGTCACTCATTCGGAGCCTCGCTTTGCCCTGGAGCATTGTGACTCCCCACTGGATGCTTCATTCCCGTCCGACGAAGGGGAACTCAGAAACACCAAGAGTTTGTCACAGCTATCGCTCGCTGATGCTCCACTGATCTTGCCAAGTATAGAGAGTGATATAAATCAGATGAGGCACGGGGACAACGTCAAGAAATCACAGCCTCGGGCTCTACCCCGAAGCCTTCTGGAGGAGATCCGCAACTTTCACCTTACACCCGGCGGAGCCCGTGGCACTTCCTTCTCACGGAGTATCCCTACCCAATTCGCTGAGAGAGGGCGAGACTATCTCTCCAAAGACCATGCAAGCCAAGGCGTTCTGGGTTCTCACCTGTCCGGATCTGACTCAGACCGGGAACAGCGTCGTCCTTTGGAAGAGGAAGAGGATGAACAAATATCCTCTGCCGTCTACTTCCCTCATGAGCGTGTCACGATATCAGAAGAGGTCGATTCCATCCCGCCGTATGCGGACACTGAACATGGTGGGGATACAATTGATATCTCGACTGCGCAAAATGGCCACGTTCGGATGCCAAAGAGACATGTTTCTGATGACCTGGAAGGTAATCATGTGGACATATCTCTTCGCTCTAAAAATGATAGTAGAATCCTCCACGGCGACCTACAGGGCATGCAGAGTGCTCCAATAGAAGAACTTAATGAAGAGTCTCATGCTTCCATTCCTGAGCGCACCACTGATTATTATTCGACATGCGAATCTGAGTTTGCATCCGCTGACGATAGCGGGATGTCTGTTCGGGACGAGGAATCGAGCTTGACAGACGAAGCTGATGTCACGCCCACTGCCACCCCAACCCAGGGCCCACGGTTTCCTCGTGCGCGGCGCAAGCATATTAACGCCGCACCTCTCGGCGCAGTGGAGCTCAAACCCTATCGTCATCAAGTGGGTGGCCATACGACCGTATTTCGATTTTCTAGACGGGCTGTATGCAAACAGCTCAACAACAGGGAGAATGAATTCTACGAGCGCATTGAGCGCCGACACCCCGAAATGCTGATGTTCCTGCCAAGGTGCGTATAAAATGTCATCTGTTCAACTCCACAAATCATTACGACTCTCTACTTACATTGTTGCTAGATACATTGGCGTTCTCAATGTCACTTTCTCAAAGACACCAAAGCGACCCAAGGATCCGACTAAAACCAACGGAGAACATAGAGACACCAACCATACTGCGAACAATTCTACCCTTGCTGACAACAAAGATTCGACGGCTGCAAGTAGCTCATGCCCCTCTAAGGACACTAATCAGCCACGTATCTTCAGCCAAAAGCAAATCACTGGCATCATACCGCAAGTGATACTGGAAAACAACAGACATATTATTCCAGCAGATCTATTCTCTCATTGTCAGCGTCCAAGGACTGCCGATGGATTGATGATGCAGCGACGCTTCTCGACCGGAATTGAATCCATGCCAAGCCTACAAAACGGACAGGAATGCTTGGCTGATGGTCCACTATCTCCCCAGGTGCTTAAAAAGAAGCAGTGGGGCGCGACAACTGTTAACCGACAGTTGCAAGAGCAGGTACTCCGTGAGGTCTTCAGTCCCCCTGCTGTGCACCATCACCGACGCCACGCACGTGGTCATCTGAACCTGCCAAGGACATCATCAGACGGCATCCGCCGTAGAGTTAATCTCTCCGAAGACCGAACTTTGAGTCGTCGTACTGCTTCCGTTGAAGACGCGCCGACGCTCGCTGCTGGCATCGACATTGCAAAGCAGACAAATGATGGGCCGGGGCTGTCTTCATCGGCATCTACTGCCTTGGATGCAGGCCACAGTCGACTTGAGAAGGTCCGAACTGAAGAGTCACCCCCACGTGCTAGTTCACTTTCGCGAAGTCGGCCCATGAGACGCCGCCGTTCAGGGAGCGGATTGCAGAGACGGGGTAGCTTAGGCTCTGGAGAAGGTGGAGGCGAGCTACTGTTCTATGACGACGATGGGTACGGAGGAGACAAGGAAGACGGTGTCTTCCCAATGGAGGGCGATGTATCCGGCAAATCGCCATCGGGACGCCGAATGACTGACCAATTCGGACCGCCTCTCCCCAACCCCAAGACTGCTGTTGCCGCCAAGCCTGCCGACCAGACCTTGATTGAACCCTCGGAAGAGGGCTCTAGGCATAACGATCACGTACTGCTCCCCTCCAATCCCAAAGAAGCGCAGACACGGAAGGATGACAGGGTTCAATTTTTCCTGTTGCTGGAGGATTTGACAGCCGGCATGAACAAGCCTTGCGTGCTCGATCTAAAGATGGGAACGCGTCAGTACGGCATTGAGGCTGATGAGAAAAAGCGTAAATCTCAACGACGCAAGTGTCAGTCAACAACCTCCCAGCAGCTAGGTGTCCGTTTGTGTGGCATGCAAACGTGGAATGTGAAGAAACAAGAGTACTCATTCGAGGACAAATACTTTGGTCGCGATCTAAAGGCCGGGCGTGAATTCCAGGATGCTCTTACCCGATTTCTTTACGATGGTGCTAGTCAGCGAAGCGTGACAAAGAAGATTCCTGTCATCCTTGAGAAATTGGCACGATTGGAGAATATGATCAGAAGGCTCAAGCGTTATCGCCTGTATGCCAGCAGCCTTCTGATCCTCTACGATGGTGACCCAAACCCGACAGATGGAGCTACCCAAGTCAATGGCCGGTCAGGGTCCGGCACCATGCGAGATAACTTGCAACGTCGGAGCTCTGACGATGGCTATCTAGATGTGCAGCTGAAAATCGTGGACTTCGCAAACTGTGTCACAGGCGAGGACGAGATTTCTCCCAACGCTCCTTGTCCGCCCCAGCATCCCGACGATATTGATCGTGGTTACTTGCGCGGTCTCCGGACTCTACGAATGTACTTTCAACGGATATTGAAAGAAGTCAGCCACGATGACTACATAGAAAGAGGCGAGGGTGAGGCTATTGCTCTCGGATCTCGACACTCGGACCAAGACGAATCATCGGAGCGGTTTTGGGACGAAAACGTCATGGAGAGTGATCCCGGCGAGGTCAGCTTTTAGTGGTTGATTCTCGTGTTTGGAATGATTCCCCCGAGGGACAACGCTTTCCTTTGATCATCTGCCCAGCAGCCGCCTCGACTCAACGTCCCACTATTTCCACACCTTACTCGATGTTCTGCCCGAGCAAGCAATGCGGGGATTGGTTTCGTGACAGCGGATTTGCTGTCAATAATTGACGGCTATGACCTGTCATCCTGTGGCAAGCGAAACGATATTGACGAATTATAACGGCACTATGCTACCTAATCCAAGTCTTCGTCTATTCATGCCTGGAGCATGATAGGGGAAGGTTACTGTTTTGCAGCCATATTCACATGGCATGTATGAAATTGTTTTTCAGACCCATTACCTTGTCTGTGTTTTCTGATGGTCATTTCCGGTTGCTCTTTTCTTGGACATGTTTTACTGCTCTATACCTCCTGGGAGTAGGTGCACAGCTCTGGGGTTTTCTAATTGTGGCTTTGTTCTTTCTCGTTTTTTTCCGGTTAAATCAGTTTGACAGGGTAATATTCGAGACTTGAGGTACTTGTGTACATACATATGGGCGCAGTAGCTAGACAAGAACTCATAATTCACACTCTACGTTAGGAATTCAATTTCCTGAGGCTTGACTATAGGCTGGCCAGGCAAGGCAAGGTGGTTGATGCAGTAAGTACCTAGTTGTTCAACACTTACTCCACTTAGGTATGTGCAAGGGGGAGATGAATGATGCAATCACGTGCTCTGCCGATAAGGCGGCGCGGACCTTATCTAATCGCGCATCATTTGGCTTCCCCTTCCTTCGACTCTCAACACTCCCTCCCCGACAGCTTAGCTCCTGTTTCGGTAATTCCATCTTCAACCCATGAGAGTGTGGACCTGCATTGATTTCCAACCTCTAACTCTGGTGCAGTAGCAATCTCTAGTCATCTGCCAGCCTCAGCTATCCAGAGGCTCTTCGACGATCTCTTGCTAAACCACTCTCGGTCCTTCCCTCGGATGACGATAGTCCCGCCTACACCTGAGGAGTCACATTCGCATCCACGCCTTGGTGTCTGGCTTGCTGCTTCAACCCAGTCACCCCCCCTTTTGAGTCCTAGAACTTCTAAAGAAGTTAAATAACGAAACACAGCATGACAGGATCCAATGGCCAAACCGTCTCAACCATCGACAAACGAGACTTCGACTCTCACCGTCCTCTGTTAGATGGGTTCGATGCCGGCGGTGACGCGGAGGAGCACGGAGCTATCCGCTCACGACCAGTATCAAGACTCGCCGCGGCCAACGACGAGGACGGGCTGCTAAACGATGTGGTCGAAGAGATCCTCGAACGCGATCGCAAGAAGATGGCCAGAGAAGTCGTCCGAATTGGCAGCTTCGCCTGGGGAGTGATTACCTGGTAAGGTCTAATCGTTAACGCGACCGTCTGCGGAGCTCTGGCTAATAAGCTATCAACCACTATCAGTCTGGGAGCTGGGAGCATCACAGCCTTTTCTCTCTATGGTCCCCTTCTGCTGACCCGCCTTCATTACACCCAGCTTCGGGTCAACGCGGTCTCGATCGCCGCGGAGGTCTCGATGTACCTCCCAGTTCCCCTGTTTGGGTACCTCTGCGACCGATACTCTCCGTCTCCTCTGGCTTTGCTCTCGGGGATCGTGTTCGGGGCCGGCTACCTGCTAGCTGCCTTTGCCTACCGGAGCGGACCGCCGCCCGATGCCGGTGGCCAAGGCTGGCCTTTCTGGGTGATGATTGTGGCTTTCATCGCCATTGGCACCGCCACCAGCTGCATGTATCTGGCTGCCGTGACGACATGCGCGAAGAACTTCGGCCGCGGCAAGCACAAGGGGATCATGCTGGCCGTTCCGATTGCCGGGTTTGGACTTAGTGGCATGTGGCAGAGTCAGGTGGGAACATACTTGCTCTATGAACGCAATGAGGATGGTAGCCGTGGCGATGTCGATGTGTACAGGTATTTTGTCTTCCTCGCTCTGCTGTTGCTTTGCATCGGCGTCGTCGGTACGTTCGCCCTGAAGATCGTGGAGGAAGATGAAGAGAAATTCATCGATGACGCGGTGGAGGAACTCGAGAGGAGCGGGCTCCTCGAAGAAAGTGAGTTCTTCCGATCGAGAGATGAGGTCCGATCGGCGTACGGGACATTCTCACAGGCAGACGATGTGGGCGACTCGGACGAGGAACGCACACTTGCACGGTCGGAAGAGGAGCTGGAAGCAGCAAGACTGGACAAGCAGAGGGAAGAGGAGGAACGCAGAAAGAAGAATTGGCTTTTGAACTACGAGACCAAGGTTTTTCTTGCAGACCGGTCCATGTGGTGGCTTGCAGTGGGCTTCTTCTTGGTTACTGGACCTGGCGAGGCCTACATCAACAACGTATGCACTTTCCTTGCCGCACGAAACAAACCTAATCTGGCATGCAATACATACTCACCTCTCTCCAGCTGGGCACAATTGTACAAACCCTAACCCCCATCTCCACCCTCCCCAATGCCCCGTCCCCCGCGGGCCTCCCCTCCACGCACGTCACCACCGTCGCCTTGACCTCGACGATCGCCCGACTGCTCACCGGCTCACTCTCCGACTTTTTCGCCCCGCACGCCCGTCACCTGTTGCCCGGAGGCAATCCGGACATCAATCGGCCGGCGTCCCCAACGGACCCCCGCAACCGAGTCACCTTCACCCGCCTTGTGTTTCTTCTCCCCTCCGCGTTCCTCCTCTCCCTGGGCTACCTCCTCCTCGCCTCCCCGCTGCCTCTCGACTACCCGGCCCTCACCCACATCACGACCGCCCTGGTCGGCCTCGGCTACGGCAGCGCCTTCTCCCTCGTGCCCATCATCATCTCCGTGGTCTGGGGCGTGGAGAACTTCGGCACGAACTGGGGCATCGTCGCGATGGTCCCTGCCGCCGGCGCCGCGGCCTGGGGCCTGATCTACTCGCGCGGCTACCAGGACGCCACGGACGGCGGGAGCGGCACGGCCGACGGCCAGTGTCATGGCTGGTCGTGCTACGGGTTCTGGGCGGTGGGATGCACCGTGAGCGTCTGGGTGGCCATCGGAGCCTGGTTGGTGGCCTGGCGGCATTGGCGGAGACGGGGGGTTGTAGTTTGATTTTGAGGGATGGACTATTGCCGGCTACCTTACCATCTGGCTTCCGTTTTGTTTGGTCATGGAAAGCGCTGATTTTCAGGGTATATTGACCTATGACATCTTTGGTATATAGATCGGGATTTTCTCCTTGTTTGACTCTTGTGTCGTCATTTTGGAACTCTGTGTCCAGCCACATGCATACTGAGCATACATAGCCTTGTGTCAATCCTGGGGTTGTTGATTTCTTGCCCAAGGTTCTGAATTAATTTGTCACTCTAGGTCATGAGTCATGGCATCCATTCGCTTTTGGTTTGTAACAATCCATCTGAAGAACCATTCCTTGTCCATGTAAACGCCACGCCAACTAGACAGGGAGATCTAACAATGATACTAAGAATACCCTAGTCTAGAGGGTACACCACCTCACAAAGGGCAACCATTCAACTAGGTAACCCCCTCTACCGAGCCCTACCTCACCCTGCCTAGCCAACCAGAGTCAACTCAAGTTGGACACCGTCTCAAACATCCGTAGACGAAGGATCCATCCCCATGAACACCTTATACAACCGCCGACTAGCCGCGGGCCCAATGCGCGAATCCGTAAGGGCGCCGTTCTTATTCGCGGATTTCTGCAAACCATCCGGAACATTAGCATCAACCTCTGTCTCCGACTCACACAATCCCCCGGAGAGCTCCATACACCCCACTATGGAACAGAGGGCGGAAACAAAACATACCTTAACATCCTCCAACAACCCGGGCCCCTCGCGACGCATCCCGCGCACCAGATCCAGCACGCTCGGGTACCGCTCGGCGATGCCGTAGGCCATACTGGCGGTGATGCGGTTGACCTCCTGCAGCATCTTGACGAAGGTGTCGGAGCGGTTCTCGCCGGGTTTGACCTGCCCCACGTCCATGCAGAAGGCCGAGTCGTTGACGGCCATGCGCTCGCGCCGGTAGGGGACTGTCGAGATGTGCTCGGTGAAGGTCTTGATCCACTCGGCCGAGTCGGCGGGCGCGGCCGTGTGGTGGATCAGGCAGGCGTGGGTGACTTGGAGGTCGAGGAGGGCGTCTTCGATCGTGTCATCGTCGATGGGTGGGGTGATTTCGGGTTTGTTGGTGGTTTGTTGGGTTTTCTTGCGGGTGCGGCGGGTGGTTGCTGTGGTGGTCAGGTCGGTGGATGCTGCTGCTGTGGCTGCTGCGGCCTCGTCGTACTGGCGACGGACTTCGGCTACGTAGGCTTTGTTGCGGGAGTTTTTGTTCTTGCGCAGCCAGATGGTCAGGCCTTCAATCAGGTAGATCGGGGTGCGGTTGGGGTAGGCGGATTTCAGCGTCTGGATGTGTTGCTCTAGGGTCGTTGTATCGGTTTCTGGCGAAGCAGACGACGACGACGACAAGACCATGCCGACGAATTCCTGCGCCGGCACCAGACAGAGCACATGCTCGTCCTCGTCGCGGATGTGGGGTGCACAGGGTTCCCAGTACCCGAGGGTGTCGTTGTAGGTCGCTTTGACCTTGCGGCGCCATCTCACGACGTTGGGGATCGCACTGGCGAAGAACGACAGCTCCACCCCGAGATGCTTCATGAACTCCGTCGTCTGGTTCCCGACGCTCGTCCCTTCGAACGTCGAGGCGAGGTCGATTAGCATCTCCGGCGTCGACTCCTTCTTCGTTACTTTCAGCTTGTTGACCTCCGCGATGTCGGCGGCAAGCTGTTTCTCCCGGGCCTTCTCGCCCTTGAGTCTCTGCTTGCGCTCTTTCTCCCGCTGCCGCTCCTGTTCGCGTTGCGCCTTGGCCACCGCCCGTTCCCGGGCTTTGGCGTCCTTCGCTGCGCTGGTGGAGGTGGCGGTGGTGGCGGTGGTGGTTTTGCGCTGGGATTTGCCCCGGGCGGTAGCGGCTGGATCATCCATCTGGTCGTCATCTTCAATGATGTCCTTCGCGGCTCGATCTTTCTTGCGCCGTCGGCTTGCGGTCGTTGTGGTGGATGTACTCTCCGTGACACCGCCGCTTTGTGGTCGCTCGAGGTTGGCGAGTAGAGCTGCCGTACGACTGGAGAATGCGCCGGTCGTCGGTGGAGATCTCGGACGTTCGAGAAGTTCGTTGATGTCGGGGAATTGGATCTGGTCGCTGAAGTCCTCGATGTTCTCTCGGTGGTTTTGTGACCCGGCCGTGGGCAATCGCTCGTGATCATCGTGATCATCGACGTCGATCGCGATGGCATCTGTGGTACGGGGAGGAGGTCTCCGTGCAACGAGAGTAGTGACCCTGGATTCTGGGGCAGATGACGTGAAGATAATGGGATCTGATTCTCCATTCCAGATTGGGAGTTTCGGAAGGGTGGGGCTGGGTACGGGGCCGGGACCTGGACCTGGACCTGGGCCTTCGGATGATAAGATCACATCTTCGTCGGAAAATAGAAACAGATTGCTCCTGGGCTTGGGGAGGGATGGCTGTCGGAATCGCGGAGGCGGAGGGGGAAGAAGTGCTTCATGGCTCAGACGTCGACGCTTGGCTGGGTTGTCAAGGTCGAGATCGTCCTCCCATGTGAAAGCGGAGAGGTCGACGTCGTCGGCGAGAGATGCGGCGCCGGGCGGAGTGGAGTGAGCACGTCTTGCGTAGGAAAGTTCGTGTCGGTCTACTGGGGGAAGAGGGGGAGGAGGTGTCGAGGAGAGAAGACTGATGACTTCTGGCATTGTGTCGCGTTCTGAGATAAGGTCGGCGAGAAACAGCCAACGACGATTGCAGAGGATAAGAGATTCAAGGCCGGCGGCACGTGTCGCGACGTCACGTCCGCTGCGCGCAGTCACGTGAATCTATATCTATTACCAGTATATGGGAAAAAGCATCGGCCATGTGATCAACGAGCAAACAAATTCTAATATACTGTACATTGCAAAAAGGGTATTAGATTAGCAAAGCAAAGTCAAACTCAAAGCAACCTGAGAAGCACGGTAACCAAGACGGCAAAGACAACGCCCAGGATAGCCAGAAACACCAGGATCTGCTGGAACCCACGGAATGGCGGCCTTTCCTTGCGGAGCATGTCGTTGATCTCTTGCTCCAATTTCTCGCCCATCGCAGTGAGCGAGAACTCGCTCTCGACCCGTTTCTTTGCCACAGCCGACATGCGATCCAACTCCGCTGGGTCCATCCCGTAGAGCACCTTATCCATGACCGCCGTCCACTCGGCGTCGTTCTTTGCATCGCGAAGCCAGCCGGTCTCGCCCTCGACAATTGTCTCGCGAGGGCCACCGGTATTCGACGCGAGGACGGGGATCCCCGCGCGCATGGCCTCGACCGGCACGATGCCGAAATGCTCGTTGACGGGCGTGTAGAGGAGGAGTCTGGACTGCAGCAGGAGGGTATCGCGGAAGGCCGTGGGCACCGAAAGCAAGAAGAGCACGTCGATCGAGTCCGGGACGGAGAGCGCCGAGACGACCGTCTTCGCCGTTGCAGTCTGCAGTCCCAGACTTGTCGCCAGCTGATCCAACTCCTTATGGTACTGCACATTCTCCTGAACGCGGTTGTCGTAACCACCTACATCACATCCCATCACAAATTAGCCCACCTCAACACCGAAAAACCACCGCAACTCGCAGAGTAACAGTAAGAGTAAAGAAAAGAGGAAACCAAAACTCACCAGCAATAACCAACCTGGTCCCCAGCCTCTTCTCCGCGCCAAGACCATGATACGCCCGAATCGCGAGCGCCATATCCTTCTTTCTCTCGAATCGATTAACACTCAGCAAGATCTTCTTCCCACCCCACAGGCTTTCCTCTCCCTGCATCTTCTCCCCTACCTTCTCCCCCTTAACCGCAGTATCCACACAGGGATAAACAACACTCAACTCCCCGAGCGTCTCCGCCCCAAAGACCCCCGTGATCACCCCCCTCGTGAACCGCGAATTAGCCACGACCTTATCCGCCGCACCCATCGCCCACCCCTCGAACCAATCGAACGGCGCCCGGTACAGCGCCTTCACCACCCGCAACAATCCCCCACTCTCATCCCTCCAGGCGAGCAACTGATCCGGGAAATGGCAGTAGAAGAGAATGCGTTGCTTGCTGCTGCTGCTGCTGCTGCTGCTGCTGCTGCTGCTGCTGTTGCTTCCGCTCCCCCTCCTTCTCCTGCTCCTCGTCGCACCCCAAGTCTTCAGGATCGGAACGCAGGCGGGGACTTGATCGACGATGAAGATCTCCTCCTCCTCGACTTCTTGCGTGTCCGGGTTGTCGTCTACAGCCTCCCCCAGTAGCGATAGAGTCAAGTGCACCTGGCGCGCAATGGCCATGAGGACGTGGAACCGGCCGCCGAGGTGCGCGGGGAAGATCGTGTTGCCGCGGACGCGCACGTCGAGGGTCCCGTCGCGGGCCTCCTCGAAGCAGTGCGACTTGTCGCGATGGGAGGTGTAGACCGTGACGCGGTGGCCGCGGTTCTGGAGGGCCAGGGCCACGTCGAGGATCAGGCGTTCGGCGCCGCCGATGCCGAGGTCCGGGTGGATGATGGTGATTTTAGGGAGGCGGGGGCTGGAGGAGGACATTGTGAAATCGTGGTGAGCCCAAAAGGAAGGGCAATTACCAGCAGGGAGGAGTTGGATGGTCAAGAAGGAACGGAGATGAAAACGGCCATCTCATGCGCAATGGGGAGAATCTTTGTATAGCTTTGGTGTTAGGGGAAGAGTACACGCGGCCACTATCGGTTCAGTTGATAAGCCGATTAGATTGTGTCATGTGATGATAACAGTTGCCGGTGATATCACAGATGAAATCAGTGTGTATCTCGCTGCATGGCCATTTCAACCATGCATACACTTACACCTTGCAGGCTAACATGGATCGAGTAGGTGAAGTCAGAATCGCAAGATCTATGAATGACTTCTAGCTCATTTCGCGATGAACAGCTATGCTAGACAACTAAACTAACATGCTCAGTCAATGCATGTGTAAGGTGTAATGACAGGGTAGTCGAGAAATGTACAATAACAGGCCATACAGGTCAAGGTCATAAGGTGAAATTCATAAAACACAAGGTGAATGAAAAGAAAGAAAACTGTGCAAAAACAACACAAAAGTAGTGAGGTGTGGAATACACAGAGAGGAAGCGAAAAGAGTATCGACCATGTCCAAAATCAGAGGGAGTCGACGTGGGATTCATCATGGTACAGTAGAAGGCTAACTGTATCTGGCAGGAGTGCAAGGATAAGGATAAGCAAGCAAACAGAGAACCTCCCACAAAATTGAGTACTTGATTCAGAAGCAATTGAGCGTGCTCTTCTTTTTCTTCTTGTTGAGCGCATTCATGCGCTCTTCAAGCTGCGCTCTGGCGGCTTCCGCCTCCCGCCGAGCGTTTCTCTCCTCCTCAACAGCTTGAAGAGAAAGACGCTGTGAGGTGCGCTCCTTACGCAAAGTCGTTAGCTCCTCCTCCAGTTGCCAGGCCGTCTTCTTCCAATTGTCGCAATCGGTCTTGACCTTGTTACTCTGGGCTTCTAGATCGCCAAGAGCTTCTTCCAACGTGGCCGTAAGTTGTTTTTCGGCGTTCAAGTGCTTCTCAATGGTACGAATGCGCGCCTCTTGGTCTTCAACGATTTGCGTGCTGACCAACTCCTTGCTGGTATGCCGCGAGCTTGGCGGAGAAATACTGCCAGTTCCGTTGGTGGCGGCTGCGATGTTGGGAAGTGGTGGCAGAGGAATTGCTGGAGGTGGAGAAGGAAGGGAGGCTGCCGAGGAGCTCTTGCGAAGGTTAGATGTGATCGAGCTGCTGCGATCGTGAGAGCTATCGTGATTCTTGAGTTGCAGCTCGAGTTGCTCAATCCGCAAACGGTAAGTTTCAATCTCCGTCTCGTAAGTAGCAATCTTGACCTTGGCATCCTCCAGAGCTTGGTCGCGCTCTTGTTGGATCACGGAAAGGCGGTTGTTGTGTTGATCGAAGCTGTTTGTGATCTGCTCCTCGAGCTCCTCAACAAGACGGACACTCCGCTCCTTTTCTTCCTGAACTTCTGCAAGAAGCGCCTCCTTTTTCTTCACCTGTTCTTCCTTCTGCAGAAGAGTATCCTCCAAAGTGGCCACCAGCAGAGCAAGCTCATTTACCTTGGCGTCTTTAGCCGCGTTACTTCGAGTAAGCTCGTCCAGACGGCCAGCTTCGCTGCTCTTGTCGTCTAATTGCTTGCGCAAATCATTATTCGAATCCATAAGCTCCGCGTATTTGTCAGAGAAGTGCTGCTTTTGCATCAAAACATCCTGAATCTGGTCCGCGAGGTTGTCAGCCGTAACATCGGAATTCAACAATCGCGAAACCGATTGCATCGAGGTCGTCAATTCGTCGCGTGATGCCATGATCTCAGATCTCAGTTTTTCCATGGCTTGCTCATGGTCGGTGTTCATATCCGTGAAACGTGTCTCATACTCAGCCTGCGTGGCGGCTCTTGCGCGAGACTCCAACTCCTCCTTCTCTTGTCTGTGAGTCTCCTGCAGAGAATCAAGATCCTTCTTGTAAGTCTCAGCAAGTGATCTGTGGGTCTCAATTTCTTTCTCCAATTCAGCCATGCGGGACTGATGCATCTCTGCCTCATTGCCGTTGTTATCCTTAGCGGTCTGGAGGTCTGTCAACTGCTGCTGGGCTTCACCATATGATTTCTCTAGCGACGCAATCTTCTCAAGGTTGATGGTAGCTGTAGATTGGTGTTCCTCGATAACCCGTTTTAGCTTACTAACAGTTTCTTCTTGTTGCGCTCTTTCGCTTTCCAGCTCTCTTGCAGCAGCCTCTTTGGAAGCGGATGCTTCACCTGCAGCAGCTTGTTCGGTACGCATTGCGTCCAGAGAAGCCAAAGCAGTATCAAGCTCTGCTAAAGTTGCACTAAGCTGCTCTTCCGATGACTGCAGAGATTGAACAGCATTTTGATGTTTGTTCTTCCACTCGAAGAGTTCGCCGTTCAAGGAATTGATCTTCCGATCTTGTTCCTCGGCACCGGCATCGTAAGCCTTAGCGGCTTCTTCTTGAGTTTTGAGGAGACCCTTGAGTTCTTCAATTTCAGAGAGCAGCAACTTCTCCCTAGCCTCGTGCGCTTCTCTCATTTCAGTGATAATATTCTCTTGTTGGACAACCTGGTCACGCAGCTGAGACACGAGACCCATGTCCACCTGAGATGCACCACCCTGTAAGCTGGATCTCTCTCGAGTGAGTCCGGAGATGATCGTGGACTTCATTTCCATCTCCTTCTTGACACTTTGATTTTCAGCTTCGAGCGCCTGGATACGCTCCATGCGATTATACAGTTCGTGCATAGCAGAGTCGAGGTGCACCTCAAAATTTTGCATGGTATCAGGACGAGACTCGAATTCCTCAGAGGCAATGTTACGTAGCGCGGCCAGAGATCTCTGTGCACGATCAACACTGCCAATCAGGCTCTGGCTTGTCTTACGTCTGATCACAGGGGACTTGAAGCCCGGTGTTGTTGGCGGCGATGACGACTTGGGTTTCTGCAACTCGGCTTTGAGAGTGTCAATGAGGCTGAGTGTTTGTTCATGTTCAGCCTGCAGCTGTGCATACTTCTGCGTCATGATGCTAACACCTTCTTGATGCTCAGAGAGCAGACGACGCATCTGCTCAACCTCCTGAGCTCTGGCTTCATCCACCTCAGAGATACGAGCACTGTTTGGGACCTCCTGCTCAGTCAATTGCTCGTTTGTATTAGATGGTTCGTGCGAAGCAGCAGGCTCCCCGGCCAAGGATAACTCCGATGAGAGTGATTGCGAGAAGGAACGTTGTGTTCCAACTTTCGACTCGGGGATCTTCGCATCGTCTAAAAAAGATACCGGACGTGAAGACGCAGTGGGTGATAGAAGGTTCCGTAGGTCCGATCCGGGATGGCGTGCTTCATCTGCAGCATCCTGTTGAAGCTCAGCAAGGGCCTTCATGGCAGCCTCGTACTTAGACTCGAGCAATTCATAGTCGTTCAGAGTGGTCTCGTGCTGCAAGCGCAAGTCGAAAAGCTCTTGTGTTACCGTCTCAAGTTTGTCGGCAACAACGTTCGACTGAGTAGGGCTGGGAGACCGGCTTTGCTTATCCGCAGCTTCAGGTTGAAGGTGGTTTGTTGCATTTTCCAAGGTCTTCAAGTCGCGCTCGTCTTCTTCAGCGACCGACTGCGCATCGACTTGAGTCTCGTCCGCAAGTGTAGGCACTGACTCGCTCAGTCCTTCATCGGATACCGGAATAGCGGTCTCGGCAGCTTCAGTCAATACATCAAGCGAAGTTGCGCGCAAGCGAGGGTTGTAGGCGCCCTTGGTAGGAACACTGGAAACGTGCTCAAACTCGTCACTGAGCTCGTCCTCCTTCTGAGTGCCATTTTGGTGAACATGATCGAGCTCATAAAGAAGGTTATCTAGCTTCCCTAAGCTTCTCTGGCGCTCGACGACGTGCTCGAGTCGCTCCAGCTCTCTCTGCATCAGCTCCATGTCTTGATCCGCCTCAGCCAAGCGCTCCTCCAGAGTGGAAATGTATTCCTCACAGTTGGCTTCACTTTCACGAGCACGACTGAGCTCTTTGCGCAACTCTGACACCATGGCCTCCTGCTTCTCTTCGCCAGACGATTGTCCATCGAGCTTTGATTCCAGTTCGTGCAGATACGCTTCCGTGCTACCCTCACGATCTAAAAGTTTCTGAATGCGGGACTGTAATTGTGAGTTAACAGTCTCAACATATGCACATTTAGTCTCGCGTTCAAGGAGAGTGCTTTCCGTCGTGGAGAGAGAAGACCGGGTGTTCGACAAAGAGGTTTCAAGGCTTTGTATAGTTTTCTCGTATTCGAGAACAACCTGCTCAATAGACTCTGCGAATGATTGAGACCTCTTGAGTCTCTCCACTGAGCTTTTGCCGACGGCACCAGCAATGTCGTTTGGATCTGTTTCAGCGCCCCTTTCAGAATCCCGGGCCAGCTCTGAGATAAGTTTGGCATGGCGTTGGCTGAGCGCATTGTAGCTCTCTTGAACATCCAGCAGATGGTTTTGAAGTTCAATTTCTCTCTCATTCTGGCGCTCCGTTCGTTCAGCTGGGACGACGCTTCGCCGGTCCGCCTCTTCTGCATTACGTAACTGTTGACGCAAAAATGCCACCTCCGCCTTCAGTCGCTCAATAACCGCATGCTTGTCAGAATCATCGTTGACCTGTTGGATGCGCGGTTTGCTCTGAATCGCCCTAGCTCGCTGCGCGTACTGGACGGTGTTGAGCGTTTCACTCAGGTGGAATTCTGGGGGAGTCACGCAGGCAATCATGTATGTATAAGCATTTCCACCGAGCGAGTCCTGGAGCAGCCGGGTAAGTTTGGAATCGCGGTAAGAAACGTGTGAGCCCGCTTGGCGTGACGAAAGCTGAGAGATAACTTTGCCGAGTGCAGCAAGCCCGGCATTGATCGAGATACCTTCCCTAGCCCGTTCACCCGATGCTCCGGTGTTCTTCAACCTCTCACTTCCTGCCAGATCAACAAAGTGAAGCTTGCTATCAACCGTGATGGCGTGATCCGATCCAGGTGTCATATCTACCGGCATGGACATACGTTTGTCTTTAGGTGACACGATTCCGTTCGAAGATTTCCGCTGAACCAGATTCAAGCTGAATACGGCGTGCGAACGCGAGGATTTTGCATTGATGGCAGTCGAGTCAGTCTGTCGAATCGAGGATCCGAAGCTCAAGGCGCCCATCAAATCTTCCACCGAATTGATATTCACCTGGTGTAAACCAGTGAGGATAATCCGGCCTTTGGTATCCTCACGGATAGTGACCGCGCTGCGATCACTGAAGGGCGTATTGTCAGGGAGGAGCAAATCTCTCAATTGCTCATTATAGATCTGGGCAAGTCAGTGGGGGGCGATTCAACTACTGATAGGATGACTGAGGCTCTTACTTCAACGTAAGAGGCCTTGAGCTGCCAATTCTTCTCGACGCTCGCTTTCCCAAAACTAGAAGTGGATCCGACCGAGTAACGAGCTGGAGTGCGAAGACCGGATGAACTGTGACGGTTATGCTTGGGCGGGCCGTCTAGTTTCTCGAAAAGAAGTTGCGCGGCACGAGGAATGATTCCTGAACATGTCAGTGTTCACCGCACAGTACATTACCAAAGCATGTGAGACTCACCCATAGATTTCGGGTCGTGTTGTTCAGTAGGTCCCGAGGTTCCCATGGTGTAAGACTTTCCCGCGCCCGACTGTCCGTATGCCAGGATGGAGACATTGTAACCCTGCAAGAAAGAAGTTACACTGTCGCTTAGATATTCCCAGATCCCGTCCTGATCAACAGCCTCGGAGAACACGCGATCGAAAACGAAGAGCTTGCGGCCCTGAGGAACATCTACTGCAAGACTAGTCGGGTTGATGACATGAACCATGGGCCGCTGGAAGCGTTGTGGGACTAGTTCATAGTTCGGGTCGTCTGGTTTTAAAGCAGGTCGGACACGGACGGCTATATTCGCGTCAGCATGCAGAACACGAGCGCGGAAACGCATCCTGGAGTTCGCTGCTTGGATGCGATCATTGCGATATGCCACAACGATCGCAGCTCGGCCAACAGACCCACAGGCTGCATAAGAAAGGACAGATGAACGCACCAACTTTGACAGCCGTTTTTCCATCTTCATCCGATGCTCGACTTCCTCCACCGTGTTTACTGCTCGTACTGAGGCGGCTGTTGCTTCTTTGAGTACGCATGATGGCGCTAAATGGTCGTTGGGGCGCACTTGACGGCGATCCTGGCGGCGTGCCCGTCATGGCCTTTATAAGAGGATGTTGATGTGATCGGTCGGGCAGACAAATCGAGGGTGTGTGATAAAGTATTACTGGTCGGTCATGGAACAAACAGAAGCGTCACCGGCGGTGATTCGCTGGTTGTTGAGGTCTGGGGGGGGTATTAATTATTATTTCGGAGAGGAATCGCGTGAGTTGGCGGCCGGCGACAATCTGCGACATTAACAAGTCCTCTTTTTGCAAGACTGCTGCAACAACAAATACCTATTTCACAGGATATACACAGTCAGAAAATCTCAATTGGCGGTAGGAGGGAAAAATGAGACAGCCAATTTCAACCGGGGGGCTGCAGTAGGAATAAAGGAAGTGAGGGAACGAACAAATGCAAAGGAATGATTGCGGTCACTATTTCCAGCCCGAGCGCATATAGTGTGGCTGTTCCGAAAGAAGCAGACTGCTTTTGCGGGAGGGTGGAGGGAGGGGGGGGGGGGAAGAGTAGGAGGGGAGGAGAAGAAGGAGGGGAGACAAGGAGTGACAGGTTTGAAGCTGCAGTGAAGAAGAAGAGGAAGAAGAAGAGGAAGAAGAAGAAGGCAACCTCCTAGGGTGCCAAAGACACCCAGGAAGGAAAAGATGTAGCAACACTCGGAGCGGAAACACTCCTGAATGGCCGGTAAAGTTAATTGGTGGCATCAAGGTTGAAGCGAATTGGGGCTGGGGAGGACGGAGAGACTGGAGACTGGGAGTGGGAGAGGGGGGGGGGGGGGGG